>NC_058081.1:349760553-349846853 GCF_014858855.1 Bufo gargarizans
AAAAGCCATTACAGACAAGCCACTAATCTAAAGTGATAGGGACACTTTAACCCTTTGAGGACCAAGGGACTTATTTTTCCCATGTTTTTAATTGCCTGTATCGTCTGATTAAGAACTTAAAATACATTTTTTTTGTTTCAGTCAAAATATTAGTTCTTATCAACAAATGGATCTAACTTTTTGCCAGTTATTTCATGAAATGGCTTAGTTACAGCAACTGAAGTGTACGAACTTCAGTTGCTGTAACAATTTTTTTTTGCTTCTTTTGGCCTTCCATTGAAAGTAATGTAAAAAGTCACATTTGTTCCGTGTCATAACTCCTCCCCCAAAAATGACACAAGTGTGGAAATGGTTTTATTTATTTATTGTTCAAATACATTCCTAAATGGAAAAAATATAATTATTTTTATATTGATGACGGTAATCTTATGGTCCTCAAAGGGATAAGCAGAGAATAGGGATACAATAAGAAGATATCATTCAGTAGATTAGAGAAAAATTTGATCAAGTAAAGCATATGGTGAGGGATTGGAGATCTGCTCAGTCCCAAATGCTCAGCAAATATGCATTTTTTTATTCTAAAAAACAGTTTAAATTTACCATTTGTAATTGAGCATATCAGTTTATGTTACAGAATGCACTGTATATTAGAGTAAATAAACAAGTTGCATATTACTGTGTTGCAATCATACCATGTAGTTTAAAAACATTTCAATGCAAAAACTGCATTCTTACCAAAGTAATACCAATGAGAAGTGTGGTTGTAGGAGAGGGACAGTGTGGTCTGTGTTTAAATTACAGAAAAGAACGGAAAAAAAAAAAAACTTGCAATTTTGGTAGTACCAATCTGTGTACCAAACATGTGACTTCATTTATTTATTGGCCGCATAATAAAATATATATGTCTGGAAAACAGAAGAAATGAAATAGAAAAACCCATAAAAGAATAGGATTCTTAACATTTAAACTTGCTGGAATTCTACTTTGCGTATACTGGAGCATCTATACAACAAGCGTAAAGCTGTAAATAATTTAATCATGCACCAGACCACCTGAACATGAGGCAAAGATGCCTGTCAATTACACAGGCCCTTCAAGAATGGCAAGCTGTAAGCTTGCTTGCATCATAACAGGCAAATTATTACCATCAAGGAATCTCATGATTAAGGTCCATGCTTTTAAACACTCACTATCAAAGCAAAATAGCGGAATGCTTTCCTGTTGCCAAAAGAGAGGCCTAATTGCTTTATTATCAGGATACAGCGTGTAAGCTTGCTGAAGCTTTCAGCATCCAGTGTGATCTCAGAGGGGTTTCAGCATGGCAAGTAAGGTCATCACACCAAAACAGACAAACTTGTCCTCTGCCAGTATACAAAAGATCTCTTGTTAAAATGAATGAGGCATTGATCTTTAAGGATTGTCACACCCTCCTGATTGATGAGTAGATCTGCCATTTCTGATTGTGTCCCAACTTGCCCCTGCTGCTGTCTGCCTGTCATCATGTTTTGTACCATATGGCTGCAGATGCTGCTATTGTCATTATGCCACTGCCTTCCTACCTACCATCAGGTTTTCCACCATATTGCTGCAGCGATCAACATGCCACTGACATCATCCATGCATTTACCCATAGCTATACAGTCAGGTCCATAAATATTGGGATATCAACACAATTCTTTTGGCCCTATACACCACCACAATGGATTTGAAATTAAACAAACTATATGTGCTTTAACTGCAGACTGTCAGCTTTAATTTGAGGTTATTTACATCCAAATCAGGTGACCGGTGTAGGAATTACAACAGTTTGCATATGTGCCTCCCACTTTTTAAGGGACCAAAAGTAATAAGACAATTGCCTTCTCAGCTGTTCCATGGCCAGGTGTATGTTATCCCCTTATTATCCCAATTACAATGAGCAGATAAAAGGTCCAGAGTTCATTTCAAGTGTGCTATTTGCATTTGGAATCTGTTTGCTGTCAACTCTCAAGATGAGATCCAAAGAGCTGTCACCATCAGTGAAGCAAACCATCATTAGGCTGAAAAAACAAAAACAAACCCATCAGAGAGATAGCAAAAACATTAGGCATGGCCAAAACAACTGTTTGGAACATTCCTAAAAAGAAGGAATGCACCGGTGAGCTCAGCAACACCAAAAGACCTGGAAGACCACGGAAAACAACTGTTGTGGATGCCGGGGTGAGTTGGATCCCCGCAGATAATTTTTGATAATGATTTGGCAACTTCGGTGAAGTTGCCAAATCAAATTTTTCAAAACAAAGCTCATTTTTAATATAGTACAGTGTTCCTCAGTCAGTTGTTCAGATGCCATGAGTGGCGGCTCCCGTGGAACCTTGAACGTTGGTAGATCTAGATAATCCTGTACCCAGGTGAAAGATGTAACACATTTTTTTAATTGATATTTTACATTATGAAAGTATGGTCCCCAATACCAACACTTTTTGACGGTAGTCCACCAAGCTAGAAAACATTTGTGATAATATTGTATAATCCAATCAAACAAACAGTAAGTGTTGTGTATCTTACCTACTATCAGGCCTACTTCACAGGCAGGATCATCATATCCACAGGACATCATTGTTCCCACAGTATCATTTACAAGTGCTATAACATAGAAGTCAGAATTCTACAAAAAATAAAAGCAAAAATGAATCAAAGAAAAAAAAACATGAAAAAAGGACCAGATGCATACTTCAAAACGTTAATACCTTTCTCCTAACTGCAGCTTCTCTGAGTAGCCGGACCACATCCTCTCCCACACATCCTGAGGCACTGAAACCTTTTGTCCAAGAAATCAGGATGCCCTATTTTAGGGGAGAAAACAGCCATAGAATAACAGTTTTTAAGATTTTAGGAACACACTGTATTTTTAGTTACTTACCTGATCTAGACTGTTCTGCTTACACGGAAAGGAGAATGTAAAACCCAAAGGCAATCGTTTCCCTTGAAGATTATTTTCTTCTTGAAATTCTGTGATGCAATTCACAATGTGATCAAAAAGCTGATCAGAGAAACAAAAGACAGCCATTAATTATTAATGTACTCAAGACCATGTTTTATATGACAAAAACAGTGGTGAACATGAAGAAATGGTTGCCTGCCATACCAAAGACAAAACTAGGGTCCCACAGGTTTTGCTTCCCCAGACAAAAAACAAACAAAAAAAAAAAAAAAAAAAATTATTGGATTACACTTACCGGTAATAGTTTTTCTTTTTTTCTTTGAGCCTATGACAGCGCCTCCTCCTCTGGACAGGAAACAGGAACCAGAATGCCTTTTAAAGAGGGGTCCTTCCCTACACCCCCAGTTCTGTTTCCTGTCCTAAGAGGCAGGAAGGAATCAGATCAAATATACACTATAGAGCTGTGGGGGCCCCATGGGGAGCCGCTGCTAAGTCTCCTTTCTCAAAAATGAAGAAACAACATCTTAATAAAAATTATATTATAATATATTTATATATATATATATATATATATATATATATATCTCTCCGTGTGTGTGTGTGTATATATATATATATATATATATATATATATAAATACTCCCCCCCCCCCATTATTTTTTTGGGGGAGGGGGGGAATGGGAATTAACCGGGTGCTGTCATAGGCTCAAAGAAAAACGATTACCAGTAAGTGTAATCCAATATTTCTCTTTCGCCTATGACAGCCCCCCTGGAGAATAGGCAAGAATACTATCTAGGGTGGGATGCCTGAAGCACCTTGCGGACAAAGAAAAGACCCTCATTAGAGGGTATCTGAGAAGAGTCAGCAGAGCCCTTCTTAGCGCTCTGAAACAAAAGCAGCAGACGAGAGGAGGCTCTCCAAGGCTGAGTAACCTTCAGATATTATAAAATACACCTTCTAAGGTCTAGCCAATGGAACTCTGATTCCTTCTCATTCTTAGGGGAGGCACAGAAGGAAGGTAGCACTATCCTGAGAGCGGTGAAAAAGAGAAGAGACAATTTGTAAAAAAGAAGGATCAGGAGAAATCACTACTCGATCCTCCAAGATAACCAAATAGGGGGGGGGGGGGGTCAGCAGAGAGTGCACTCATCTCACTAACCCTTTTAGCCGAGGTAATGGCAAGCAAGAAAGCAAGCTTCAGAGAGAGCATTTTAGGGGAGATACTATCAATCGGCCTAAAGGGGTCAGAAGAGAGCGCAGAGAGGACCAAGTTTAAATCCCAAGGAGGGGTTTTGACCTTATAGACTGGTGATAACTTAGACACAGCTGTAACACACCTCTTAATCCAGGGATGAATTGCTAGTCTAAACTTAAACAAGGCACTTAATGCCGATATTTGGACTTTTAAAGTACTAGGCCTAGAGTTTTTTCTTCCAACCTTCCTGCAAGAATTCTAGCACTAGCGGGATTTCAGGAATCTCTAGCACATCCACTGGTCTATTGGAGAATCTAAAAAAAGCCCTCCAAACTCTAAGATAGATCTCAGAAGTAACCTTCTTCCGACTGGCCAACAGAGTGTTAGCTACCTCTTCAGAAAGACCTCTTCTTTTTAAAATCTCCCTCTCAAGAGCCAAGCAGTCAGATGTAGATTTTCTACTGACTGGACCCTGAGACAGAAGCTCCTGACTGTCCGGCAGCACCCACGTGGATGCTTTTGACATCCTGTGGAGCCAGGAGAACCAAACTCTTCTCGGCCAGAAGGGGGCTATAACTATTACAGTGAGCTCCTCCTCTATGATATTTTAGAGAACCCTCAGTAACATTTTTAGGGGGGTAAAGTCATAGAGAAGGGCCCGTTCCAAGTAACTTCTACCTTTCTGTTTGATCTGGTGGCAAAGCTCTATCTCTTGAATCCCCCATACTGCTGTGACCTGGTTAAAAAAAAAAAACTCTGATCTATGGACCACTACCCCTGGCTTAGGTGGTGACTACTGAGGAAGTCCGCTTTTACATTGTCCAAACCCTTGAGATACACCGCAGAAAGAAGCTAGAGAAGCCTCTGCCAGACTGAATATCTGATGGGTAAGGGACATGAGGTCATGAGCTCTTGAACCTCCCTGCCAATTGCTATATGCTACGACAGTTGTGTTGTCCGAGTAGATTTTTACATTTCTGCCCCTGATAATGGGAAGGCTCTATATTAGGGCTAACCTGATCGCATTTAATTCCCTGAAATTGTGAGACTAGGATAAGGCTCTGCTGTCCCATCTCCCCTGTAACAGAAGGGATTCCACATGGGCTCCCCAACCGGATGGACTCGCATCTGTAGTCAAAGGAAGAACCGCTTCTCTGATCCACGGACCTTTATCAAGGTTCTCTAAATTCATCCACCCCCTCAGGGAGCTTAGAGTCCGAGGAGATAGAGATATCTCTGAGTCCAGTGAGAGTATACATCTGTCCCATTCCTGTAGAACCTAAAGTTGTAAAATCCTTGCATGATATTGGGCCCATTCTACTCCTGGAATTGCAGCCGTCATGAGGCCCACCACAGATAAGTCCTATCTTAGGGTGACAGATGGGTGTGAGTGAATGTGTTGGACCCTGGACTTGATCAGTAAGGCCTTCTGAAGGGGAAACATACTCTTCTGGGTCCTGGAGTCTATAATCATCCCTAGGATGTTGCACCTCTGACTTGGACATAAACTGGACTAGCTTTTTTAGAACTTTCTTCAGCCAGGCAATCTGTGAAGGGCCTGATGCGATTGGGACACTAAAAGAAAGTCGTCCAGATATGGTATGATGATGACGACTATCTTTCTGCCTCACATGGGCCATCATTTCTGCCACAATTTTTGTAAACACCCTAGGAGCCTGTGAAAGCCCAAAGGGTAAGGCCTGAAATGAAGTATTTCCTGATCTGATTGGACTGCTACCCTCAGAAACTTCTGATAACTGGGATGATAGGGACATGGTAATATGCATTCCTCAGGTCCACAGTGGCCATAAAGCAGTTCGAAATAAATTGCCTTCTGCTGACCTGATGGACCCCATACGAAACCTCTCGTACACCAGATACTGATTTAAGTACTTTGGTTCATTTCGGACCATAATAAACCTATTCGGTTTCTTGACAAGAAACAGGGGAGAGTAAAACCCTTTTGTCACCTCCTGCTCTGGGATTTTTTATCAATACTTAGTTTTTTTATTAGAGAGAGAACCGACGACAAACAGAGACAGACAACAGACGACATGGGGCCTGGCGTCATTGGGATTGTTTCTTAGAGGCATCAGACCCGGAAAAAAAGAAACCCCTTATTCTTTCTAGTGACACCAGAAAACTGCTTTGCTCTTTTCTTCCCTTTAAACCCTTCTTTATTAAATCTAGGACAGAAAGATCTCCTAGGGGGTTGACTAGCGGAGGGAACCCCTTTTTTTTACTGTTGAAAGCCTTTTCTCAAAAGGTCATCAAAGACTGGGCCAAACAAATACTCACCCTGACATGGGATAGGATAGCGCAAAGCTTAGCCTTAGAGGAAGAGTCCCCATTCCAGCCCTTTAACCAAATAGCCCTACGGGCAGAGTTAGATAAGGCCAAAGCCCTGGCGGAGAATCTTAAGGAATCCGCAGGGGCATTAGTCAGGAAGTCTAGAGCATTATTTATAATGGGGAAAAAGGTAAGCAACTGCTCCCTGGGGTACCCCCTTTAACGTGGGACTCTAACTCTCCCATCCATGTCTTTAGGGACCTAGCAACAGCGGTAGTGGCAATAGCAGGTTTAGAAGCTGCTGCAGAGGCCTCCCAATTTTTCTTTAAGTAAACCTCTGCCCTTCTGTCCATTATGTCCTTAAGGGAACCCATATCCTCAAAGGGTAGATATTTTTTTTCTGGACATCTTAGCTACGGGAGCATCCAGCTTTGGGGCCCTATCCAGGGGGCAGAGACCTCTCCATCAAACTGATATTTCCATTTAACAGAGGAAGGAACAAAAAACTTCCCATCTGGTCTTTTACATTCCCTGGTGATTACCGCCTGAATGTTCTTAGGTACATAAAACACCTTTCTCTTTCTAGGACCCAGGCCCTCAAACAGAGTCCTGCACCGATTGCTGAGGTTGTTGATCATCCAAACCCATAGTAGCTCTGGCAGCCTTAACTAGGGATGTTGGTGTTCGCAGTATGAAAAGGCAGTTTTCCAGCTGCCTTGTCTTCATAAGTATCGTCTGATGACAAACACTCTCCTTCTTCCTCCAACCCAGATAGAATATCACTGTCACTGGAGGGGGAATCTTTAAAAGCTGAAGTACAGGGGCGACATTTAATCCGCTAACCGACTCTTTGACCTCATCCCTGATCATCTGCTTAATACTGCATAATTTGCTGGGGCCCCCACAGCTCTATAGTGTATAGGCAATCTGATTCCTTCCTGCCTGTTAGGACAGGAAACAGAACTGGAGGTGGAGGGGAGGACCCCTCTTTTAAAAGGCATTCTGGTTCCCGTTTCCTGTTCAGAGGAGGAGGCGGTCTCTCCAGGGGTACGGTCATAGGCAAAAGAGAAAAAAAATATTATAATAATTCTATATAATATATCTGTTGGTGTCTCAATATTTATTCTGTCATACAGTACTGCTCGCAGAATACAATCCCTAATTATTCAGTGTAATTAGCAAACACTGCTATTAATGTATAACCCCACATTCAGTTAATAAATCTAGCAAGCTGCCATGTGACGCAAGACACAGATAACCATTGCACATACATACCTGTTCTCCAGTTCCTTGGATTATTTCTGTGGGCAAGGCAAAAGTCTTGCTTTTCATTTGTACTCCTCCCTCATGTTTTATGCCCACGTGGGTATATAAAACACGAAAGTTGGTTCCTCCCAAGTCGAGAGCTAGAAACTCTCCTCGTTCTATGAAGAATTAAATTAGCTTGCTTTAAATTTTGCGGCAATATTTGTGTACTAGCTGCATCTGAAATTTTCGTTAGCAGTTACAGTACCTTTTCCATTTGGTGTAGCACGCACAAATGTGGGAAGCATCCTCACGATAGCTTTAGGTTGTGTCCTTTTCTGAAGACCAATTTCCATTTCATTTCTCATTCGTTTTTCCACCTCTTTCAGTTTTGCCTTGGTCATAATAAAAGGTTCTAGGATTTTATCAATTAATTGTCTTTGGTCAGCAAGACGTTGTGCTACAGCCGTTACAATGGCTGTGCCTTTTCCACATCCATCCTCAGACACTAGAAACTTAATTTGACAGCCTGGAGCCAACTCCTTAAGAGTCCGATTGAGATGTTCACCAAACCTGGAACACAAAAGCATACAATTTGTGATTTCATCAACCACTATCTTGAAACACAAAACGCCACCAAAATCAGTGTTGGGCAGCACCAGTTTTGTAGATCTAGAGAAATACTGTATGAATGTTAACATTTGGATACAGATAACACATGTAGAGTTTTTTTTTTTTTTCCTGGTACAATAAGAATTCAGGCATCGAGAATCAATGAAAGACATACCATACAATCGCTTTGATTGCAAGATCAAAATTGAAGACAATTTAATGTGCAATACATGCAAATTGGGGTTTCTTCAACCCACATGCAAAAATAAATCCAGGGCAAACATTGTACTAAATGGGTTGTCCAGGATTTTTAAACGTTCCCTACCCCAACAGAACTTGTGAAGAGAGCTACAATTACCTGCTCCCTGCCAATCTGTTCAGGTTTAATGGCTTTCAGGGTCTTTATTGAACTTCCAGTTCCTGACTATAAACTTTCTGCATGGACAGAGTCAAGTGCACAGCCGCAGTCAATGACTGGACTCAGCTGTGATTTTAGAGTGATGTGCCACTTGGGGACATTTCATCAATGAAGCCACACCACATCCATCCAGGAAGTTTACCCATGGAAAACGAAGTTTGGTGAAGACTACTCAGGAGCAACAGAGCCAGAACAAAGTGTCAGGGAGCAAGTAAGAACTTATAGCTCTCTTCGCAGGTATTGCTGGGGTGGAATATATAAATAATACACTTTTTATGGACATAAAATGAAATTACATGAGAATTTTAGTGGAATGAAATCTACAGTGAAACACTGCAACATTTACACGACAGAGCATGCGGGGGATTTGAAACTCATGCTTGCTTAGAATCTGTGGCAGATTTTTTCACTCCGTAATTAAACCTCCTTTAACATGGTGCTGCACTTTGTTGCAGACATTCAGTTCAGACTCTGAACATACATTGCAGGATCTCTTTCTTAAAATTATCATTTGGAAATATGTGGCAAATTGTGGCCAAAATCCACAATGGAAAATATTTGCCATATCTGAACTTCATAGAACTTTTCAAGGAGCTTATGTACTGTTCTAGCACATGTTAACAGGAACAGGCACAAACAAGATTATACATACTCTTATCTTTTCTTGGCAAATAATGGATCCAGTGCTATTGATTTTATAATCAGTGCCAACTGAAGGCTAAACTTCCAGCTACCATCTTTCCACCTACTTTTATTATGTACTCTGGATATGGAGAATAGATTATACAAATCAAGTTAGTATTACCCAGAAACAAGAACAATGTTGTAGGGTGTCTTAAAGTATTAAGGCTGGTTACAGCCTGCATTTGTGGGAGGGGCTGCTGACTATATGTTCCCCACGCGTCCTCACCTTGAGGACGGTTGCTTCATGCAGCTTTCTCGATCCGTCCCGTCACTTCCGGTTCGCAGCGCGTCACTTCCGGGGCTCCTCCGAGCGGCGGTCACGTGCTCCTTGCACTCTGGACCCGAGCACTCCGCCTCCCCCACGCGTCGGCGGGACGGGTAGGGTCCGGCCTGCGGGCTACCCCCTCCTCTGGGTCTCACCCATCCTCTGGCTTGGGCGCTGTCCCAGGCCGGCGTGCGTTCCGGCGGGGGGCGCGCGCCGGAGCTTCTCGGCCGGGCCTGGGCTTCCGGTCACGTGATCGGCGTGCGTTCCAGCTTGGAGCGCACGCCGGAATCCGGCCGGGCTCGGGCCCTCGGTCACCTGCTCGGAGTGCGTTCCGGCGTGGAGCGCGCGCCGGATCCCTCACTCAGGCCAGACGATTCCAGGGCAGCGGCCCAGGACAGGTAAGCTCTGTCCCCACCGGGTCCCTCCTCACCGCCAATCGATCCAGAGTGGATGATGTGTTACTTATAATGTATGTAGCACATCCTTCACAGTCTTCTTCTTTCTAAGCTGCTTGGAACTGTCAGGTCAGACAGTGCTTTCTAAAGCAGATTTAGGCCTCATGCACACAATAGTCTGTATCTTGGTAGGTTATATTAATGCTCAATGTAGAGGGTGTATTCAAAAGTTTGCTATGTGGCAACTCCCTGTCCGGGCCCCCTTGTTCCGTGCTTCTTGTGGTCGGATAGGCGTGCGTTCCAGCGTGGAACGCACGCCGACACCTGCTCAAGCATGCATACCCTCTTCAGGCAACACTTCCACAGCGATGGGGACTCAGATACACAGAACTATCGAGTTGACATTGCTTCAAATAAACAATCATTGTACAGTATAATCATGCTTCAACACTCCTACAGTCCTATATATCATATACGTGATATACCCAGGGTAACACGGGATACACATGATAGATACGCTGTATCCACTGCTTTTGCGAATTCCACCCTTGTCCCGTGCTCATGCATCTCACCATATGTCTTCCGCCCCCAACATCAGACAATGCTCTGCACTGTTTTTCATAGGTTGTCATTTTCACAATGTTTGTTTCCACGGTGTCCTCTGAGAGATGTGGATATTTTCTTAAGCAGGTGGCCCCGGTGCATTTGTTTATGGCGCAGCGGCGTTGGGGCTGCCGTCCTGTGCACACGTGTCTGGCGGCCGTGTCTGCCGCCCTCCTGGGCGCATGCGTCTGGCACCATTGTAGTGCCGTCCTCGCATGCTCAGGTTTGGCACAGCTGTCCCGTGCGGCCCTCCTGGGCACATGCGTGTGGCACCGCCGTGTTACACCTAGGTGCTGATTATTGCTTGTTGTCTATACTTGGGTCTGTTTTCCTGGCTTCTTATCTCGCTCACACACATCATCCGTAGTCTTCCTGGATCGCCCAGGCTCGTTCCTGTCTCTGTCATCCTGGATCGCCCAGGCTCATTCTGCCTCTGTCATCCTGGATCGCCCAGGCTCGTTCTGCCTCTGTCATCCTGGATCGCCCAGGCTCGTTCCTGTCTCTGTCATCCTGGATCGCCCAGGCTCATTCCTGTCTCTGTCATCCTGGATCGCCCGGGCTCGTTCTGCCTCTGTCTTCCTGGATCACCCAGGCTCGTTCTGCCTCTGTCATCCTGGATCACCCAGGCCCACACTGCCTCTGTCATCCTTCCTTGCTCCCCGCCCCGGTCCTCCGGTCCCGCATCCTCTTTCTCTTCCCTGCTCTCCTAAGCGATGTTTAAGAATAATGATAATATCAAAGCTAATTGGTACAAGTTCTTCTTTAGTACACCGGACCTGGGGGTATCTACAACTGTAATCAGGTATAATTGCATGTATTGTTTCTATTTTTCATTTATTTTGCAGTACATTCCAGCCGAGAAGCCGTGGTTAGCAGGCACGGGGCTGGCCGGCCTGTTTCTCCATTTCGATAAAAAAAAAAAAAAAAAAAAAAAAAAGAGAAAAGAAGCTTCAGGAACGCAAAGGAGAGACCAGACGCCGGTGTGATCATTAAGGTGCTGCCTTGCGGACGCTGCTGCAGGGGTCTGGAACTGCGATTCTGGTTCCCATCGTCTAGGCTACCGCTGGCCCAGGTTAAGTAAGTTCGAACCTCCAGTGGACCCCTATTCCCACAAATGCCCTTTAATCGCTGCACAATCGCTCTCTGCCTCCTCGACTGGAACCAGAAACTGCACCTTCCACTGCTGCTACCAGATGTAACACAGGTTATCCCCTCCGGGGTAGCTAACTCCATGGATGTCGTTTTAGTCGTGGGGTTTCTGTTACTGTGCCATTTTTTCCGGTTTCCTAATGTACCATTTTGGGCAATCTTTTCTATAACAAACAGGGCTGCGGTGCTGTCGTTTATTCAGCCCTCCCGATCAGAAGTAGCGGCTCATCAGCTTCCCGAATTCTTCAGGTATCAGGTATACGCCTTTTGTCTGTCTTCCCTGTCGTCCTGGATCGCCCAGGCTCGCTCTGCTCCTGTCGTCCTGGATCGCCCAGGCTCGCTCTGCTCCTGTCGTCCTGGATCGCCCAGGCTCGCTCTGCTCCTGTCGTCCTGGATCGCCCAGGCTCGCTCTGCTCCTGTCGTCCTGGATCGCCCAGGCTCGCTCTGCTCCTGTCGTCCTGGATCGCCCAGGCTCGCTCTGCTCCGGTCGTCCTGGATCGCCCAGGCTCGCTCTGCTCCGGTCGTCCTGGGTCGCCCAGGCTCGCTCTGCTCCTGTCATCCTGGATCGCCCAGGCTCGCTCTGCTCCTGTCATCCTGGATCGCCCAGGCTCGCTCTGCTCCTGTCATCCTGGATCGCCCAGGCTCGCTCTGCTTCTGTCATCCTGGATCGCCCAGGCTCGCTCTGCTCCCGTCTCCCTGGATCGCCCAGGCTCGCTCTGCTCCAGTCTCCCTGGGTCGCCCAGGCTCGCTCTGCTCCAGTCTCCCTGGATCGCCCAGGCTCGCTCTGCTCCAGTCTCCCTGGATCGCCCAGGCTCGCTCTGCCTCGGTCATGCTGGATCGCCCAGGCTCGCTCTGTCTCTGTCATTCTGGATCACCCAGGCCCGCGCTACCTCAGTCTTCCTGGGTCACCCAGGCCCACGTTGCCTCTCTCATCCTGGGTTGCCCAGGCCCATGTTGCCTCTCACATCCTGGATCGCCCAGCTTGCTCTTCCGCCGTCACCTGGACCGTCACGTCACTAACTACCCACTGCCTTCCCGGTTCGCTCAGGTCATTTAACAGCCCAGCTCCGGCCTGAATCACTTGTGCCCTTGTTACCTCCCGTGGCGGTCGGTTCAATTAACTATTTCCCTCCTACAGCGTGGGTAGTCTTCTTGCCCACTTATCCAGGCCTACCCCGCACTGGCTCCAGGCACAGTTCAGCCAGATAGTTCTTGGAGGGTGATAGGCATCCCTCCCGACTCCACGCCAATGTACACCTCAGCCCCTACCACAAGTATTAAGGCTGGTTACAGCCTGCATTTGTGGGAGGGGCTGCTGACTATATGTTCCCCACGCGTCCTCACCTTGAGGACGGTTGCTTCATGCCCCACCCTCCCGACCCTTCTTTCTTTCATTCCACTCTCTTGGGTGGCCCACTTATCCAGGTCTACCCCGCACTGGCTCCAGGCACAGTTCAGCCAGATAGTTCTTGGAGGGTGATAGGCATCCCTCCCGACTCCACGCCAATGTACACCTCAGCCCCTACCACAAATAATATTTATGCAAGCTGCACCCAGACATGTGTAACATGACTCTTTGAATGCTAGAAGAACAAAGCAGGACATATTTTTGCTTTGTGCCAAGGGTTTTCGATAAAGTTCTTACCACTAAATAGATGGTATCATGTAGAGCTGTACTAAAGAGGTCTGAATGCTAGCCAATAAGTAAAGCTATTATATTGAGGACGAGGAGTATTATGACAGACAGACTTTCTTACTTTGGGTTTGTTTTGTAAACCGAACCATCCACTCCCACGGTGATACGTCCCATTGGGTCATGATGATTATTCTTAATGCGGTTGGCAACTGCAGCAAGTCCAGCAGCACACAATTTGGCAGATCTTGTGGACACAGCATTGCACACACTTTTCACCACCGCACAGTCTTTCGCAGTTGGATTTAAGCCCAATGAAGCCACGAGATTTTTAGCTTTTGCTAGACTGGAATTATCACTAAACAAAATAAAACATAACATACAGAATTGTATCATAAAACTATTTCTGAATACTGCTATAATGCAGAAATATACAATTTTGAGACAAAAATAGAGTTACAAATGAATGTTGCCTAAGGATAAGTATATTAAAACACCTACTTTTCGACTTCTGACACATCTTTGGTTTGTATCGCTTCCTTGGCAAGTAGTTGAGATGTTGTATTGCCGCCGAACAGTATCCCTTTATTGGCCAGTTTAATAAGTATCTGACGCACAATTTCTCCCATGTACATTCCACTAATCAGCTTATCAAACCTGCATGAGAAAGATAGATATATAGAACATATTATAGTGGTGCTTGAAAGTTTGTTAGAATTTTCTATATTTCTACCTAAATTTGACTTAAAACTGCATCACATTTTCACACAAATCCTAAAAAGTACTAAAGATATCCGATTCAAACAAATAGGTAGAAGAATTGTCATTTATTTATTGAGGAAAAATATCACATATCGGAGTGGTAAAAGTATGTGAACCTTGGCCTTCTGTATGTGGTACGATCCCCTATACTACAAATAACTGCAACTAATGGGGTCACTTCTCAAACTGTTGTAAAGTAGAACTGGCTTAGTTGCGCATAGCAACCATATTCCACATTTTATTTTTGATAGCTCATTTGGAAAATGAAAGGAGGAATCTGATTTAAATTTCTCTGTACAAAAAAAGCTCATTTTTTTCTGTTGGGTTTTCTCCCATGAACTGCTCACTTCAGTTTCTTCCACAACATTTCTATTGGATTAAAGGTTAGAACTATAATTTGGCCATTCCAAAACGTTAAAATGGTACACTAACATTTCACACAACTGGCTAAATGGGCTGAGATATAAATGTATAAGTGCTTTTCCACAGCCTTACAGGTCAGTACTTCTCTGTAATATCCGCCATGGTCCTGGAGCTGCTCCTGAGTGCAAAAAGAAGGTTAGAAAGTAGATTCTCCTCATTCTGTGTTCAGTGGATGGCAGCTAGTCTCGTCCCACCATGGCTGAGAGAACTGTAAACTAGACATTCACGATGCAGAAGAAAACTAGGCTAAAAAATTCCAGATAGAATGATATGGCCAGAAACAGATATAGATGCATGACCCACATTCTTTTGAGATTCAACCCAGACAAATGTCCTGACATTTTTCTTTAGAATTTCCGGTAGAGTTTAGAATTTATTTGCTCATCAATGATGGCAAGCTGATCCAGATGCAGCAAAACAGACTGAAACCACCACCATGTTTCACAGATTGGATGAGTTTTTAAGCCAGAATGCAGTGTTTTTCTTTCTCCAAATAGAACACTTCTTATTTAAAACCAAAAAGTTATATTTTGATCTCATTAACCACAAAACATTGTTCTAATAGTCTTCTGGCTTGTTTAGATAAGCTTTAGCAAAATGCATACAGGCAGTAATTTTTTGGGGGGAGAGTAGTTCCTTTGTCCTGGCAATGCTGCCATTCACACCATTCTTGATCAGTGTCTTCCTGATGGTGGACTCAAAAATTAATATTAGCTAAAGCGAAAAAGGCCTTTAGTTGCTTTGAAGTTACTTTGGGTTTCTTGCGACCTCGTTGACCAATACCATGCCTTGCTCTTGGCTTGATATTTGCTGGTCAAGACCATTATATCCTACCCAGTGATTGAATTTCCTTCCATTTGTACACAATCTGACTGTGGATTAGTGAAGTCAAAACTTTTTAGATAGTTTTGTAACCTTTTTAAGCCTGATGAGAATCAACTCTGAGGCCCTCAGAAAAAAAAAAAAGTCCTTTGCTCATGCCATGACGTTCTTCCACAAACACATTTTGTGAAGATCAGCTTTTCATAGATCCTTGTTCTTAAAATGAAACTTTTTACCGTCACCCCATTGATTGAAAACACCCAACTTATTTCACCTTCAAATTAGGCTGCTAAAACTTAAGGTTCACAATATTCTTGTCACTTACAGGCATGTGATATTAGATAAGTTTCTGCAAAAAATACATGACCAAGGCTATGTTAATTTGTTTCACTCCAGATTTATCAATTTGGATTAAAAAAAAAAAAAAAAAGCAAACACACCTGTAGGGGGTGGCAGAAAAAAGAAATAAAAAAATCTGAAGTAGCATTTCTAGATTTAAAAAAGGTGTTAGATTTAAACTGAATAACCATTTGCAAAATTGCAGCATAAATTTGGCATAAAGCACACCAATGAACTTCATTATCCCCCTGATAAATCACCCAAAGTTTTTTCTAAAACAAGCCAACCCCACTAAATATACAAGCACAACCAGTTACGCCTTTAATTAGCAATATGATTCCATTGGACCACTGAGAAAATATGTAAGAGCCATTACAGAAAATTAAACATCTAATAAAAGTGTAAAAACTTAGTAAATGACCAGGGACAGGCTTATAATAAATGACTATTGTAATCTGGCAATGTTTCACTGAATTAGCTCCCTACACACCTTGGTTATTTGCATGCCTTTGTAGACTTAAACTGAGCTATTAGAAAAGATGATTTTTGAAGAATGAATTTTCCTTACACATTCTTGCTAAAAGCATTCCTCAGGGGAGATTGGAACCATCGTTTTAATTCATTAAAGGGATGGCTCTGTCCAATACTTTGTTCCTCAGACTGACCACTAGCACAATTACATTTTCTTTTAAGGTGAACACAAAGATGTTCTGTATTAGTAAAGTCTGCATACAGCAAAGTTCTGCAGTACTTAGATCATTTTGCTTCAGTTAATTGGAGATCATCATCATATAAGAAAGGTGTAAAATATGGGCTAGAACAATAATTAGCTCTTTGAACATCTAAGGCTTTCTGGCATCTTGTTCTTTTCATTTGAATATTTCATAAGCCCCTTGCAGTTTGCACTGTATGGAAGGCATTTGGTTGTACTGACTACTAGGTTTCTAAAAGCAGACAATTAAAATATCCAGATTCTTCCTCAGGTTAAAATGCTTTTATATGAACACAGTATGTTTAACAAGGGTAACATTTATTGTTTGTATTGTAACCGATCTAAAAAAAAAGACCTTTCATCGGTCCAAACATTGTAAGATAATTATCAGGCTGTGAGCTCTGAGCACTGCCAGGGAGAAAAAAAAAAAAAAAAAAACAACTCCCAGGCTGTGAGCTCTGCGCTGCGATTGGACAGCGCTACAGCCTGGGAGAGGAACGCCCAGGGAGAAACAGGCCTAGCATAACCAATTCAGCGAAAAATACTGGGGGTCATAGTGGGAGAACAGAGCGGCGCCCCGGAATAATAGTAAGTGCAGTGAGATCCTGGGGCGCCGCTCTGTCCTCTTTAAAGGGGTTCTCCGGGAATTTTGAAAATGAAAATACTTAAATATTACTTTATTCTAAACTAGCAGAAGGACCCGGCTTCAAACGGGTATGTTTCATTTATTTAATTTAATTTAATGTTTGTGTGTGTCATTAAAAAGATAGACAGTATCCCCCATAACAGTGAACTCCACAGTCCCCCACCCCTTAACACTGACCCCCCCACTTTAAAATGGGACCTCCACAGCAGCCCGTCCCTTTAAAAGCGAGTTTCACAGCACTCCACTCCTTTGACAGTGACCTCCTCAGGGGCCCTCCCCCTTAACAGTGACCTTCACAGTACCTTTTTCTGCGACTGTCGCGTCGCAGTATGTCACATGTCGCAGTGCAAAACTATAGACTATCATTATATACATTGTCATTCGACATCAATGTCGCGCTACACATGACATAGTGTAGCCCTAGCCTAAAGCTGACCTACAGCGGTGAAGAAAAATGGCTGGGTTGTTATGGAAACCTGGAGTAAAACTGTGTGTATGTGGAGACCAAGGCCCTGCAAGCTTCTATTGGCTGATAGGGACATGTGACCGTGTATGTCAGTTGAGATATGAAGAGAAAGACTTGCAGGCTTGTATTAGCTAATACAGATAATTTTGGGGGAATCTCTCAGGAACGGTATGTACTAGAGAGCTGTGATCCCTATAAGATATCTTTCCAGGTAGCAAGGCATGTGTATACCAACAGTATAGAAAAATGGCAGGGTTGTTATGGAAACCTTAAATCCATGGTGCGTTTGAGTGATCGCCAAACATATGCACGTTATATATATTCCCATATACCTTTCATTATTTATAATGGCTCATTTTGTCTAGCGATCAATCAGCAGGGGAAATAAAATGGCTGTCATCCTATTAATACACACAAAACCTGTCCTAATCATACAGGAGGACAAGTTGCGTCCGAGCATTGAGGTAAAGAGCTGCCTCATCCTCCTCTCCTACTGGTCAGGGATTATGATCCTGAATACATATTATAAGAACTTGAAGTGAATCTCAGTGGGAATGGAGTTCATGAGGAGACATGAAGTACAGAGAGGATGGACAGGACAGACTGTGGTAATGGAAACTGCATACAAGTGCTGCTGAACATTATTCAAATTACGCCCACCCTCCTCTTTGTACTTCATGCTTGCTCACGAAATCCGTTTCTACAGAGATTTAGCTGATGATCATATTAAACTGTATTCAGGATCATAGAAGAAGATGATGAGGCAGCTCTTTGGCTCACTGCTCTGAAGTAGCATGTCCTCCTGTGTGAATAGGACAGGTTTTCTGTGTACTAATAGGACGGCGGCTATTTTATTTCTCCTAATGATTGCTCCCTAGACAAAACGAGCCATCATAACTAATGAAAGGAATTTAGGAATATATTTATAATAAAGTAAAATTTAAGTATTTTCATTTTCCTAATTCATGGAGAACCCCTTTAAGGCTGTATTAAACTGGCGGATGGTCAGCCAGATCATCACTATCCCAGAAACGCTCATTAGCGATGATCTGGCTGTGTAAGACTGTAGCCAAAATCTCTCAATCTAATCCATAATTACAGGACCAACCTGGGCAAGGTTAATTAAACACGTATTTACAGAAGCCTATACAGGCAATGAAAACCTATCTTGGCCCGGGTCAAATTAATACTTCACTTTTATTAGATACATTGTTAAAAAGTGTCACTATACATTGTGAATCACATTTGAAGAAAGCACACAGACAAGAACACACAAAATAACTACTGTGGTGTTAAAAACACAGTTGTGGCCCACCGCAAAAAATACTGTATGTCATCACATAGAGGCGATATATTGGGTTGCTGGCTCTAAAGTTGAGGACAGCAGTATCAATTCTGTATATCGACAAGAAATGATATTGATTTGGGATACTAATGAATCCACTACTTTGCCAGCATGCAGGCCTCTTGACAAATACGCCCTGGACTAAAAGGTGGATGAACCTAGTAGTGCCAAAGAAATGGCTGCGACCAAGACACACTCGCTACTTATCCATTAGCAAGATATATGACCGCATGTTAGCGTGTTCATGACTACACCAATTGTTTAGTACCCATAGGCAACAAATCGACGATTTGTGACACACCAGATGTATCGGGGGATTTATTGCATCCACCCACTATACAAATAGGCTTGTTCTAAACAAACCAAAAAACTACTTGGTGTCAATTGGGTATATTCTGACGTCCCAAAAACCCTGCTACCAACGGATCTGGTTAGCAGCACAGAAGGTGGCAATTGACTAATGCTACCCTCTGTTGAGGAGGATTTATTGCATCTACCTTCAACAGACTTGGGACTTTATCATGGTGCAGTTTCACACTAACCAGAGGCGATCGCTATACTAATGTGGCCTATATTGACATTGGCCTGACCAGATAATGTCAGTGCAATCAGACTGATGTGTGCTGTATTTGACTAGAGACCACCGCCAATTAGTACTGTTGGTACAAATCGGATGGTATACACAGAGCTGGCAAGACTGCTGTCCTCATACAAATGTGACCGATCATTTACGTGAGACGGGTCACTACTGATGATTATCAAGTGAGGGCCACATAACTGCTAATTAAAACCTAGAACTGTCGGGGGGCAGTTCTAGGTTTTAATTAGCAGTTATGTGGCCCTCACTTGATAATCATCAGTAGTGACCCGTCTCACGTAAATGATCGGTCACATTTGTATGAGGACAGCAGTCTTGCCAGCTCTGTGTATACCATCCGATTTGTACCAACAGTACTAATTGGCGGTGGTCTCTAGTCAAATACAGCACACATCAGTCTGATTGCACTGACATTATCTGGTCAGGCCAATGTCAATATAGGCCACATTAGTATAGCGATTGCCTCTGGTTAGTGTGAAACTGCACCATGATAAAGTCCCAAGTCTGTTGAAGGTAGATGCAATAAATCCTCCTCAACAGAGGGTAGCATTAGTCAATTGCCACCTTCTGTGCTGCTAACCAGATCCGTTGGTAGCAGGGTTTTTGGGACGTCAGAATATACCCAATTGACACCAAGTAGTTTTTTGGTTTGTTTAGAACAAGCCTATTTGTATAGTGGGTGGATGCAATAAATCCCCCGATACATCTGGTGTGTCACAAATCGTCGATTTGTTGCCTATGGGTACTAAACAATTGGTGTAGTCATGAACACGCTA
The DNA here is from genome assembly GCF_014858855.1 of Bufo gargarizans. NCBI lineage: Eukaryota > Metazoa > Chordata > Amphibia > Anura > Bufonidae > Bufo > Bufo gargarizans. The sequence continues at coordinate 349,780,855 of NC_058081.1, forward strand.
ACATGCGGTCATATATCTTGCTAATGGATAAGTAGCGAGTGTGTCTTGGTCGCAGCCATTTCTTTGGCACTACTAGGTTCATCCACCTTTTAGTCCAGGGCGTATTTGTCAAGAGGCCTGCATGCTGGCAAAGTAGTGGATTCATTAGTATCCCAAATCAATATCATTTCTTGTCGATATACAGAATTGATACTGCTGTCCTCAACTTTAGAGCCAGCGACCCAATATATCGCCTCTATGTGATGACATACAGTATTTTTTGCGGTGGGCCACAACTGTGTTTTTAACACCACAGTAGTTATTTTGTGTGTTCTTGTCTGTGTGCTTTCTTCAAATGTGATTCACAATGTATAGTGACACTTTTTAACAATGTATCTAATAAAAGTGAAGTATTAATTTGACCCGGGCCAAGATAGGTTTTCATTGCCTGTATAGGCTTCTGTAAATACAAAATCTCTCAATCAAGATTTTTAAGCATGCTTAGAAGTCATATTTTGCCGACAGCAGATAGCACTATCTCAGGGGTGTCAAACTCAAATTCATCGGGGGCCGCATCAGCAGTTTGGTCACCCTCAAAGGGCCGGTTGTATCTGTAGGACTATGTGTCCACTCTTTATTATCATAAATTATTGTCACTGCATTCAATTATTACAGTTTTTTGTAATAATGTAAGTAATAACTAGCTCTGAAAGCTTGACCTGCAAGCGCTGACTGGGGTCACATAGCATTATACTGATTTATGATGCTATGTAACCCTTACAGTTCTGGAATGTGTTGGATAACACTGACATAATGCTGTCAGTGTTATCCAACACATTCCAGAACTGTAAGGGTTACCGTATTTTTCGCCCTATAAGACGCACCTAGGTTTTTGAGGAGGAAAATAAGAAAAAAAATATTTTGAACCAAAAGGTGTGCTTTTGGTGGGTTTTGAACTAATTGTGGTCTGTGGGTGACGCACTGTTACGGGGGACCTGTGGGTGACGCACTGTTACGGGGGACCTGTGGGTGACGCACTGTTACGGGGGACCTGTGGGTGACGCACTGTTACGGGGGACCTGTGGGTGACGCACTGTTACGGGGGACCTGTGGGTGACGCACTGTTACGGGGGACCTGTGGGTGACGCACTGTTACGGGGGACCTGTGGGTGACGCACTGTTACGGGGGACCTGTGGGTGACGCACTGTTACGGGGGACCTGTGGGTGACGCACTGTTATGGGGGACCTGTGGGTGACGCTTATGGGGGACCTGTGGGTGACGCACTGTTACGGGGGACCTGTGGGTGACACTTATGGGGGACCTGTGGGTGACGCTTATGGGGGACCTGTGGGTGACGCTTATGGGGGACCTGTGGGTGACACTTATGGGGGAACTGTGGGTGACACTTATGGGGGGGATCTGTGGATGACACTTATGGGGGGGATCTGTGGATGACACTTATGGGGGGGATCTGTGGATGACACTTATGGGGGGGATCTGTGGATGACACTTATGGGGGGGGATCTGTGGATGACACTTATGGGGGGGATCTGTGGATGACACTTATGGGGGGGATCTGTGGATGACACTTATGGGGGGGATCTGTGGATGACACATATATAGCATCTTATGCTATGTGTCATCCACAGATCCCCTCCATAAGTGTCCCTGTAGTAGTGAATGACCCTCAATACACGGGCTAGGGGCCAGCATCTGCTTTTATAATGACAGCGGGGCCCGTGCAGTGACTATTCTACTACACGGCCCCGCTCACTGTATAATCGTATCTCTAATAGTTAATGGTTACCGTATGTATATAATCGCATAAGGAGCGCTGTGTATTACCAGTACTTACAACTACAAGCGCTCGCCGAGAGGAGGGAGGAGGCAGGCCGGGAGGACAGGCGCTGGCAGCATGAGTCATACGTCATACGCCCACGCTGCATGCTTCATTCATAAAGTGGGCGGCGCAGGCGCGTGACGTATGACTCACACTGCCAGCGCCCATCCTCCCGGCCTGCCTCCTCCCTCCTCTCGGCGAGCGCTTGTAGTTGTAAGTACCGGTAATACACAGCGCTCCTTATGCGATTTATTATCACTTCCTGCAGGAAGTGATAATAAAAGGTGAAGGCTGGTGGCGGCTACGCGGGCCACATGACGAGGTCTGGCGGGCCGGATTCGGCCCGCGGGCCTTGTGTTTGACACCCGTGCACTATCTAATCACGATCTTCTGCCGGCAAACAAATGATTCAGTATGGGGGTGAGCCATGGCATTACCGCTCTCTCCTCCCCATATATGTAATAGCAGTGCTCTCCTCCACTAATGAGCAGGTGATTGCCAGGAAGGAACGCTTCCTACCCGACAATCGCCTGCAAAATCTTTTAATGTACTATAGCCCTTAGGCATCAGCTATTTAGAAATCTTTGACTAGAGATCGTTGGACCCACCAGATGAAATGAAGCTAAGAGCCCACACTGCATCTATATATGACGTGTCCATTTAATTGTATTGTCAACTAATAGGTTAAATCGGAATCATATGCATGGATTGAAAGTCACCTCCAAACAGGTTTTCTGGACCTTGGGGGCCCTGTTGTATTAAACTAATTTCACACAAGCATGTTGGGTCTGGAAAATGCAGCCATCACTTGGAACACGTTTCCCCACCGAACATTGACTCAAACTCACATCTTTATAATTACTTTGACGCTATGAGTTCCTGCCTGACCACAAGTCTACTGTATTGTACTCACACAATCAGAGTCAGGGTGGGGTACTGTTCAGTTAGGGAAATGCGGTCATCACAAGGAGTGCGTTTCCCAGACTGGAAGCTTCTGTGAAATTAGCCTAAGGGCTCATTCAGACGGCCGTAGTGCTTTGCAGATCCACAAAAACACACATACCAGCCGTGTGCGTTCTGCAACTTGTGGACAGCACATGACCGCAACCATAATAGAAAATGCCTATTTTTGTCTGCGATTAAGGACAAGAATAGAACAAGCTCCATCTTTTCTGCAGAACAATTTTTCTCTGCATCTTTTGCGGCCCCATTGAAATAAACAGGTCCGCACCCGTTCCGCAGAATTGCGGAACTGACGTGGACTCATTCAGACAGCCATCTAAATGAGCCCTAAAAGGTACCTGCATATGGTGCAGATTTATGGGCAGAAAATCTACACCAAAATATGCACATAATTCCGCACCATCTCGTTTAGGTGCATTTTTTATGTAGTTTCTGATGCGGTTGTATTACGCTGTGGTTTTTACGCAGGAAAACCCCATACTAACAAATGTGTGTAGTCACCCTTAAAGTACCTGCACACATTGTGAATTATCTGCATTTTTTAAGTGCAGATTTTCATGTAGAAAATCCACAAAGTAATACAGTACCAGCAAAGTGAATGAGATTTGCCAAGTCTCATGTACATGATGCATACTGTATGTAGTATGCAGAAAATTGATCTGCCACAATATTTTTAAAATCTGCAGCATGTCAACTATTTTTGAGGTTCCACAGCTGATATGATGTGGTATCCAATATATTTAAATGGGGTTGTTAACATACACAGAAAAAAATAATAATATAACACCATAAACCACATACAAAAAGGTACAAAATCTACAATTTATATGTGGCTTTTATCATGCTTTTTAATGCTGTTTTCATGTGAAGTTTCTGCAATGAAAGCCACATTATGTGCAGGTAAACTTAGGGACTCATTCTTATGTCACAGAATTGCCTTGTACTAGTTTGCGAGGCCAACCTAGTAATTCTGGACTTTAAGGGCTCATGTACATGGCCGTAGCCATGTTCCACATTTTGCAGAACGAAACATTCTGTCCATAATAGAACTGTGCTATCCTTGTCCACAATGTGGACAATAATAGGACATGTTCTACTTTTTTGCGGGGCCTATAAATAAGCGCATCCCCACGGCCACATGTTTTTGATAAAAATCTTCTATTTCCAAGTACATTGATCTCTATTGGAAGCTGGAGAAGCTAGTTGCTTTGCCTCTTGATTGCGGAGCCGTACCACTTTAATGATTCCTCAAAGAAAGGGAAATAAAGTCAGCAAGAGTAGGTGACCAAGTAAAAATAGTAGTCGTGACACAGCTGTTTCCTATACTAAAACTGAAAGCGGCAGAAGTCTAGAAGAGTAGAGTTAATTAGAAAAAGACTGCATACAGCTACTACACAAAAGGATTCAAAATCACTGTCAAGCTTCAATTTCTGAACAAAAAAAGTGAATTACATTAACAAAAGTAAAAAAGAAAAACTGTACAATACCCTCCCTACAATCAACACCTGAAAACTATTCAAGAAGCAGTCTGACTAGAATATTTGAATGGGCTATAATATGCTCTGGTTTTCTCCTACCTCTGCTTTCCAGGTGTATGGGATGCCTGGTCTATTTGCTGGTCATACTCCGTTTCAATATCTCTTAAAGCCCCATCATCACCAAGTGCTCCCCATTCCATATTGATGCACATTTTGCCTTCATCTCCCTCTACAGATTCCACATTGCACATCTCCTCCATGTAGCAGACATTAGTACCAGTGCCTGAGAAAAAGCAACATTGCGTCATGAAATTTAAATGTAATGCTTCTAAACAAAAATAAAATAAAAAATATTCTCCAAGGTAACTTACCAACAATAAAGCCAACCTCACAACCGTGGTCTTTGTAGCCACAGCTCATCATTGTCCCAACTGTGTCATTGACAATGGCAATAACATCAACTTTATATTCCTGTAAGAATCAATGGAAGATTAATTTGCCATGCTTGAATCAATCCAATACTATTTAATATGATAAAGTTACAAACTTTACTCACCCCCCGCCTCTGAATGGCATCCTTTAACAACTGAACCACATCTTTTCCTTCCACACCAGAACAGTGAAATCCTTTGGTCCAAGAAATAAGAACACTCTGAAAAGGTAACAAGCCATAAAAAGGTCACACCAACCTAACTTCATATTGTTGTACAGAAAACATTTACATGTAGTTTAAAGAAATCCAGTATGCCCATTAAAGTTTAGACTAGCCTGCACAACAGCAGGATTCACTCCACCGTCCAACGGTCCAAGCCATGGACAGAGTTATGGAACATTAGTTAGACAATCCAAAAGGTGAACAGCCATACAACAGATTTTTCCAGAAATTACTGCAATTGAAAAATCCATTCTATACACATGAATGGGGCTGTTTCTTCAGTGTGTGCCTGAACTTCTGCAATTCCCATTGCCATATTTGGAGCAGTTGCAGAAATGTCATTAACAAATCTGCCATGTTTGATTTCACCTTAGGACAGTATCAAAAGAACATTGTAGGGGCCATAGAAAGTGTCTAACAGCAATATCTAGGGGCATGAGCATCTGTAAAACAAAATTTCATTTTAAAAATGTGTGAACTAAAAAAAGAAATAAAAAATATATATTTTATATATATTTTTTTTACCTGAACGCAATATTATCTCATGTATTTCCCCTTCAACATTCAGACAAATTTATCAAATTCTAACTATTTTTAAATGATGGTCCCCAACAATGTCCCACTGTCTGAATGGGGGGGGGGGGGGGTGAGAGTTGGGAGGAGAATCTTTAGTTGCATGCATTCCAGCTCTATATACAGGCTTAGAACATGCACCATATGGACAGCTAAAACTTAGTTAACAGCACATAAAAGCTTAGTTCACATTTGCTGCAAAGTGCAAGTTCTACAACAAAGTGCAGTACAATGTAGGTGAATGGGGTTTTAAGAAATTCCATTCACAAGTAAAAAGGCCCCATGGACCTCTAGGGAGTCCTATTATGGTTCCAAACAAAAACAGAATGTATTTTTTTTTCTCATGGCTTTGTTGTGGCACCTTTCTTTGCGACACCACTACAGGCAGGCTTCATCATATTCAAATTCGCTGGAGCTTGATTTTAGGGGTACAACTTCACATTTAGAAAGGAATTGCATACCAAAACCCATCAGCAATAACTATTCAAAACATTCAAACAAACCCAACAATTGAGAACCAAAATGTGGTCACCAACCTTACCAGTACTGGAGGTAGCACTGGCTGGTGGATTTTTTTGCAGACTTTATAACTTGACAATAGAGTTAAAATACAGTCTTACCTTGTCTAACTGACTTTGCTGACAAGGGAAGGAAAAAGTGAATCCAAGGGGGAAAATTTTATGTTTTAGGGTTCGTTGTTCAAGAAAGCGACCAAGACACTCAGCAACATGATCAAACAGCTGTAAGGACAACAGATAATGTAAAGTCAAAATTCACACTTTACATAGATTTATTTTTAAATCCGAATACTGAAGATTGACTGCGTCTATATACCTTACTAATATATAAAAGGCATGCTATGTTGCCAATGACTGGCTCGGTGTTACTACTTCATCCAATCATTGGCAGGTTGAAGCAGACATACATAGTGCAAACTAACGGCTGGACTGTTCTAATAAATGCACAGTTTTACACATAAATGGGATTTAGCGGAGCAGATTTATCAAAACTGTCTAAGAGAAAAACAGTTCACTGCTTATAGCCACCAATAATGGCAAAACTTTACCAGAAAATTTTAAGAAATGAAAGCCGGGCTATAACTGGTCTGTTACGCAATACCTTTCTTGGGAGATAGAGATGATAGACACTTGTAAAGAAACACTGCTTGATATACAATATATATGCATCGTCTAAGGAGTATTTTCTCATTATAGAGAGCCCCTACATATGTGCAACATCTGCTAGCGATGCCCCTCTGGCTTTGTCCAACATCTGCTGGCACACTGTTTTTCCCCTGAGGTATACCCGGTGTCAAAGCTCCCTTCTGGTGATAGCTGATATTAAACAGGTTTTCTGAGACTTTAATACTGATGATCTACCCTCAGGACAGGTCATCAGTATCCGATTGGTGGGGGTCCCGGGTGTCAGACCAGCTGTTTGAGATGGCAGTGCCACTCTCAGCATCACTTTGGCCTTCTCTCAGCTTCTTTTAGGCCACTGACAACACGTTCATTGATCAAGTGGCCTAGGTGCAGCTCAGTCCTAAGTCTAGGTGTGCAGCACCAAGCACAGTTGCTATACAATGTATGGCACTGTGCTTGGTAAGCTGTGAGAAGGCCACCGGGCTCACTGGAGTGCCAGTGCTTTCTCAAAAAGCTGATCGTCAGAGGTCCTGGGTGTTGGACCACCACAATCAGTATTAAATTATCATAAAACCCTTTTAAATGTCGTCAGGATGCAAGGCAGGAGTGTGGATGCAGGTGCAATGCCTGTCAAATGGTAATGTAGTTAGTGACCAGGCCAGTTGTAGTAAATAAGTCTCTTTACTAAAGTACAGAATAGGAATAGTAGTACATACAACGGTATAAAAGGCACAATTCCAAGCAAATCACAGTGCAGTTCCTATTCAATAGCAATGTATGGATAGCAGCAATGATGGGGGCTGTGGTATTCCTCTCCGTCTCAGAGATGATAGTTCTCTAGGACTCAGGCCTAGTCCTTAGGATCCAGTACATGTAGGTCCTCTCTTCCTCAGTTAGGCTAGGCCTAAACGGCAAAATGTGTCATGCAACTTCTTGACATAGGAAAGTTGCACAACATTTTTTAGTAGGGATAGTCAATGGTGTCACACCCTGACAGTCACTAAAAGCCCATGCAAGTTGGATTTTTGTGCAATTGTCGCATCACAGTTGTAGCTTGTCGCATATCACAGTCTGACACAACTGACTATCATTACAAAAAATGTTCCGTGACTTGTGACAAATGTCACTGTGTAGCTGCACACTGCTGTGCAACACATCTTGACGTGTAGCCCTAGAGCCAGAATCTGACCAGGTGCAGACCCAGGTCCTTCTCCTAGCAACCTAAAAGGGTTGTTTGACCCTGACTCATCTTTACAATAATATACAGAAAATAACATTACACTTAACCAGATAACAATATAACAAGTAATCCTTGCAATTACTGTGTTCTGGGGTACTGTACTCACAACTCAAGAGACCTGCCCATTTTTTTCCATATTACTTAAAATAGAGAAAAAGGACATGTATACCTGAGTTAGTCTGTCAGTGATTGTCAAAAGATCTGCAATTACCTTATAATAACAGCTTTCATTAATGTCCTCTGTCCCTTTCCACTGTTCCCTTAAAAGACCGTTACTAGGGCTCATCTGTCTCCCAACTTAATGTAAACAGAAGACAGAGGGGCGGTCCTTCACATTGCATGCCTGCATTAGGCTTCAGAGTGAGGAGGCGTGTCTCTCAGTAATCCAATCTGATTGGCTGGCAGGAAGCTGCTGGCTACAGCAAGTGTGTATGGAAAGTGAGGGAAAGCAGTTTTAGCCTCAGAGAGCTGGCAGATGAGCCATCTTGAGAAGGTCCTCATATTGCAAATTTTTAAACAGCTGTAACTAAGGGAAAAACTCAAGGTAAACCGTGGTATGTGAAGAAACTAAAGATTGCTTTATGCATAATGCTGCTGCAGCATTAACATATGCTAAAATATATATATATTTTTTTTTTTAATGAAAACATGAGAGTTACTCTTTAAATTTCCAGACATATTTTCTTGAACTTCATGTCAAGTTTCAGTAACATAGTATTTAGACTTGCTATCGCTTTTTCTTATACTAGTGCAGGCAAAATCTGGTAAAGCTGTGGCAGTTGAATCAAGAATACTCCATAAAATATCTGGGGGTATTTTATCATTTGCAGTCCTGATAATGTCCTTTTTTAAGTTATTTTAATTCTGGTATTGCACCACATTTTCACACAAATTCAGCACACGAGCAATGTGGCTGTGCTTTGTAAATGATAATTTGCAAGGGGGCAAGCTGACATTCTGTGCAACTGGCGGCAACATTTAAAAATGTTGCACATCATAAATGAACCATAAAAAAAATAAAATAAAAATAAAATGATCTGCAGGCCGAAACAGCTCAACTTTTCATGCCGTGGTGTGGGATGATGTAGCTCACAAAGTCACAAGAGTTAGAAGAAAACCAGAAAATAGTTTTAACAGTCTTGATGAAGAAAAAAAATATATATAAATTTTTTTTTAGTGGCTCATACACACTATCATGTGCCGGCCCTGCCCGCAAACCACAGGTCCGCAATATACAGGCATCATCCGTGAGCACACTGTATCACGGATGCGGACCCATTCACTTGAATGGGTCTGCGATACGGAGTGGAAGACCACTGAAGCACTACGGAGAGCTTCCATAGCATTTTGGTCCATGCGTCCACACCGCAAAAATTAATAAATATAGAATATATGGACGAATGCGACACAGCTCAGGCCACACAGACTTTCTTTGCTGGTCTCTATATCTATCCCGTGCACTGTTGCACCTAATTTATGACAAAGCTCAGACCGCATCCTAAATTAGGTGCTCCCTCTGGCAGTCCGTGCACCTAAACAGAAATGATTTGCGACAGAAAACTGGTGTAAACGAAAATAAATTTGTAGCAGTTGCTGGCGACGCCCCCTTTCCACACCCTCTTTCTGAAAAGAGACGAGGGCAGTGTAAGAATTGGAAGATGCAAAAGTCAGTAAAAAAAGTCGGCAACACATTGATTGCACCTTTTTAATGCCACTTTTAAGGCACATGGGAAAAGATAAATCTGACACACTCCCTTTAACAAACTGATGTCAGATCCACACAATTGTACAGTACCAGCAAAGTGGATGAGATAAAAAAAATAAAAATTAATATGCTGTGTAAGGCTACTTTCACACTAGCGTTCGATCGGATCCGTTCTGAACGGATCCGATCATAATAATGCAGACGGAGGCTCCGTTCAGAACGGATCCGTCTGCATTATATTGGCATATAAAAGCTAAGTGTGAAAATAGCCTCGGACGGATCCGTCCAGACTTTTACATTGAAAGTCAATGGGGGACGGATCCGCCTGAAGATTGAGCCATATGGTGTCATCTTCAAACGGATCCGTCCCCATTGACTTACATTGTAAGTCTGGACGGATCCGCACGCCTCCGCACGGCCAGGCGGACACCCGAACGCTGCAAGCAGCGTTCAGCTGTCCGCCTGTCCGTGCGGAGGCGAGCGGAGCGGAGGCTGAACGCCGCCAGACTGATGCAGTCTGAGCGGATCCGCATCCATTCAGACTGCATCAGGGCTGGACGGAAGCGTTCGGGTCCGCTCGTGAGCCCCTTCAAACGGAGCTCACGAGCGGACAGCCGAACGCTAGTGTGAAAGTAGCCTAAATTGAGCATTGGGGTGGATTCGAAATCTGCAGCATGTCAACTTATACTCAGCCTTTGCAATGGAGAATGTGAAATCCACAGCCATTGTAATACATGCAGTTTTTGGTGCTGATCAGTGGATTTACCACAGTATGTCCGCAGGGGATGTAAAATACAATTACCCTTTGGGTCAAGACCTACCTAAATAGGGGGGGGAATACTGAGAGCTGAAACACCACCCAAAAATTTTTGGGGTATTTCTCTATAGGTAATTTACAGAGGTTTATTTTCATTTCTCCTTTAAAAATATATTAAAACGTTACTAAACTGCATCCTGTTGGCATTTCATCATTACATTAGTCTGTGTGTTGTGAAACTTGGAGTTATTTCAAGTGTCAACATACACAGCTACTTACACAAATTATTGCAAAAGAAAAAAAATCCTTGATAAATAATGCCATTTTTGTCTTCAAGGTTAACACTGGTAATTGAGGTTTAACGTGCCAGCAGGATAGCCTTATTTTCGTGCTGAGATTTCATATACTGCTAGGTTGAGGAATCCAATATAAAAAAAAAAAAACTTTAAAAAAACAAAACCTCTTTGCCTAATTGCTACTTATAGTCAGCATCTGTTATTGGTGCAGTTTATTATAAGAGAAAAAGCTGCTGAGCATTTCCAGGAAAGATGTTGAAGTGCTGCCTAAATAACAGCTCACTAGACCTGCCTAATCTTCCCAGTAATCAGCCTGTCAATACGTGCTTCTGATCTTAGGGAATTATTATTTTTTTTTTTTATATAAAAGGAATAAATAGTCTTCTGATTGGTTGGTGTCCAACCACAAGACCCCCACTGATCACTAGAGGCCACACAATTCAGCTCTCTGAATGTAGGCACATGCAATGGAAAGAGCCAGTGTCGGGCAGAATGAAAGTTCATATTCACACTACAGCTGATAAGAAAAGCTCCACAAAAAGGTATATTGGTACTGCTCTCCCAAGGCCCAAATTAATGCGGTCAGCAGTTTAGCATGATCAGAACTGCTGAAAGGCTTCTTTTTAGGCCAGCTCTAGTTGTGGTGGATCCACATCGCACAGTGAAGTGCATGTGGTTTTCATTACTTCGTCCATATGTACTGGAAAAACTCTGCTCAGAACATGGCAAATTTTCAAATCTACAGCATGCTCAATCTGTTGCAGAAAAGCCTTGGCTTTTCACAGCAGACTGCACCCTTTGCAATGCAACATATAACTTGTCCTCTCTTTCGCCACATCATAGTGGATCATAGACCCATGAACCCACTGATTTAGAGCGCACACAGCTGATGCTCGTGTTTTGCAGACCCACAGTTTGCGTTCCTCTCATGTGCCTCTAGGGAAACCCCATTATTGCCCTGTACGAATACCATAATATAAGAAGGCAGCAAATGTGCTTTTGCATTTATATTCTTTACTAATTCTCCTCAATCTCTCTGCAGCATTCAACATTGTAGACCACACTCTACTCCTCACCATGTTCCTATCTATCGGCCCTAACACTGTTCTCTCTTTGTTTTCTTCCTATCTGGACACTCTTTCAGAGTGTCATTTGCTGGTTCCACTTCCCCTCTCTCTCTTGCTGTTAGGGTTCCTCAGGGTTCAGTCTTAGATCCTGTTCCTTTCTCTCTATACAGCCCCTATCGGACATGCCATCAGCTATCTCAGTGTTATGTTTGACACTGATCTCTCCTTTACTCCCTATATTCAATCGCTTGCCCGCTCATGCCACCTGCACCATGAAAACATCTCTAGAATCTGATCCTTTCTTACTGTGGAAATAAAAACTCTTACTGTTGCCCTGATCCATTCCAGTCTTGATTACTGTAACTCATTACTAATTGGCCTCCACCTCACCAGACTCTCGCCTCTCCAATCTATTCTCAATGCTGCAGCCAGGCTTATCTATCTAATCACTCCAATGCCTCTGCCCTGTGCTAGTCATTGCACTGGTTGCCCATACAGCACAGGATTCTTACCCACAAAAGCTCTTCACAGTGCTGCACCCCTTCCCCAATTGCTGTCTACCATCAAACCCATGCTCTCCACTCACCTAATGACTTACAATTGACATCCACCATAATCCAAACCTCTCACTCCCATCTTCAAGACTTCTCTCAAGCTGCACCAGTTCTCTGGAATGCTCTACCCCAAACAATTAGGTTAATTCCCTAAAAACACAATCTTTTTTTCTCCATTCACCCCCCCCCCCTTCCCTTCAGAATTACTCCTCTGAACCTGATTTATCAGCATCCACCACACCTCACGCACTCCGAGGCACTACAGATATCAGCTGGTGACTGGCTCATGTAGCCTCATATCTACTACTACCCTATTGTGTTAAGATGGCTGGACCAAAAAAAGCACTTCTACCTTTTATGTCAGCTCCATATTCTCATAGCTTGTGAGCTCTTGTGAGCAGGACCCTCATTCCTCTTGTTTTATTTGCTAACTTGCTTGCTGCTATGCTATTTATGACTCGGTTTGCACTTGAACCCCCTGATAGTAAAGCACTGCAGAATATGTTGGCAATATATTAAAGATTATTATTATTATTATTATTGTGACATTTTGAATTGAATGAACGGGTTGAGGATTATTTTGTCCAACTTATTTAATTAAAAATAAGCCTCATGGACGTTATGTGCTGCCTCTGGCTCGTGTAAGAGGCCTAGCATTGAACTACTATCCTAGAGAATAGATACTTTTGCTTTTAAACTCTGTTTAAATGTACCTTCTGTCCTGTCCCAGTCATTATTTCCTCTGGAATGTCACACACTTCACTTTCCATCTCTACTCCACGAGAACCATCCAATATCACATAAACAATTCGGAATTTTGCACCTCCGAGGTCAAGCACCAAGAATTCACCGCATTCTGTAGCAAACAAAAAGAGGAGAAAAAAAAACATTTTAAAACACACTTAGTGTCCACAAAAATGGAACCAAATTTAAAAAAGATAACTTGTGCAAAATCCTCATTTCATATTAAATAGTTTGCACTTTCAGAAAATCTTTAAGGGGGTGCCAAAATGAGGACTGTCATAGCACTTAAGCACCCCCTCCAGAAAACTGTATCCCTGAACTGTAACATGCCTACCAATATTTTTGTCAGCGAGCCCCTGAGGAGCCAATGGACAGGAGTTATTCGTGCCCCTGGTTGTTACAATCATCACAGCGAGTTTCCTCACGCTGTTTTTCCCTAGAGCCGTGCAGTAAAAGGAGGGTGCATGCTTTCTTCCCTCAGAAGACACACTCTGAAGTTAGGGCTCCTGCCTTATGTTAGCTGGGGTGCACATAATGTTACGTGTTTGTAACGATGGAAGGCAGGGCATGTAGAATGCAATGGCGGCCTATGGTGCAAGACTCAGCATTCAGGACAGATTTAACAGAATAAATCTTTCACACGAGCGGATGCTGTGCGTGGAATCTGCCGAGTGAAAGAGTGCCAAGCCCCGCACTGGACAGCAGAGACATGGAGCATTAACATGATTGATAATGCTCCGTGCCTCGCTCTGATCTTTTTACTACAAAATCAAGGTGACAACTTTCTCTCACTGTGATTTTGTAGTAAAAAGGTCACAGAGAGGCACGGAATCTTGAAAGCTTTTAGTAGCAGGTTATCTTACTTATTCCAATGCTCTACCATGCAGACTCAAGGTACTTTAGCTGTCTCCTTTGTCCCTTTCCATCTGTATATCATGCAGAGATCTGTTAGTCTCTATCGCCTTCATGAAAGACATGGGGAGAAAAAAAAAAAAAACCTCAAGGCAACTGCTCCCTCTCGCATTTCAAACCATAATCTAGACTCTACTAAGGTGAGGGGTGGGGCCAGCCCACATCAAATCTCTTACATGGGCTGGGCAAGGATTTTTAACAATGGCTTTGCCATACATACATACATAGCTATACATGGAATAATACACAACTTGACAATACATAACAAACCATTTCAGATACTCCCTGCTCTGGGGCATTACAAGTACATCAGAGCATTTTAAGCTCTCCCCTAGGTCCAACCCAAAAACACCCACTTTTGGGCAAGATTTATGTAAATCCTGCCCATTTTCAAGTTTGAGCAAGCCAAATTTGCTTGAATTGTCTGAGAAAATTCTGGACAATGTTGGCAAATTTAGGACTGTTAACAACTGTGACTATAATTTCCAGTGAACTAACTGGTGACCGCCATGTTGTGCTGTTATGCAAAGTTCTGTTATGCATAATGTAAAACCCTAGTCAGGAAACTGCATGAGAAGCCTAAGATTTATTTTTAGGCACTTTAATTTCAATGTTCTGTATCTTGAAGACTGTGGCGGTGGGCACCTGGTTTGGCTGAGGTCAGGATTCATATGCAGCTGTAGCGTAGCACTGCATGTGTAGTGGCCCAGAGCAGGCACCACAATTCCTACATCCTGCCAATGTTTCTAATGGCTAACCAAGTATGTCATCGTTTATTTATTTGAGATAGCCCTATTATTAATGCACAATATAAGACTATGTAACTTATGTATTGTATTTCATGCAATGTGCCTGGTTGTATAGAAGGTGGCAGTGTGTTTGGGTACCAGAGTATCTTTAGATAGAATGGGCAAAAGTGGGCTAGTCCTGCTTCCTACCAAGGGAAGAGTTGCAGGAAGCTATAGTTAGTCGAGCGTGAAATTGAGACTTGGAAGGAGATTAGAAGCACCCTGACTCCTTAAAGAAAGAGTTTATGAGGGGGTCAATCGCAAAAGGAACCCCACTCAAAAAGGTACCAGAACTGTCAAAGTCGAGCAACCAGATCAAAGCCAGGGTCTAGCACAGCAGAGAAAGATAAAAGCAAGGTACCCAAGTTTGCCTGCCAGTCTACCCCAAAATCTGCTGAAGCCAAGAGAAAGACAAAATATTGTCTGGATTCAAGTGTATTCAAGTTAAGCTGTTGTAGTTTTAACAAAGTCTGGACTCTTACTCCACCACCTATCACTCTCCCCTTTATTATAACAGAGCTTAACCCTGCGGAGCGACAGTATTCAGGTAGGAGCACCGTGACACACCAAACTAGTAAGGCCGCATCACCATTTGGCATGCTGCACATGGGTTAAGTCCTTGCTGAACATAGGTTATTAAAAGTAGGTTAGAGTGCCTCAGTCAGTCAGCTGAAATGTGAGGCCTCATTCGCACTAGTTTTTATCCTGAATATTCTAATCGCTAATTTTTATTGCAAATATCGTCACTTTGAGAATTCGCGAAGATGTAGAATAAAGTGCTATATATTAAATATTTGTAATTGCAAATATTCTAGATTGTTTTCTTCATCCCTTCTTGCTTGTGGGCCAATGAGAATGCTGCAATAGCTTTGTTAGAGCTTAGCAACCAATAGGAAAGTTGCCTACCCCTTACTATATAAGAAGCTCCCCAGCAGCCATTTTCTGCAGTTCTGAGAGAGAGAGCAGTGACATTGCTGTGCTCTGTGCTTTCATCTGGATCCTATTCCTTATCCAATTACATTAGATAGATGGGGAGAGGGAGATAGGTTCCGTTGTCCATACATACATGCTACAGACATAGTGCTGTGATGTCACAACAATACTTAGTGCACCAATTAGTAATCTCTACTCAGACCTGATAAAATGTGAATTTGTATGTATTGTGCAAAAATTATGCGCATCATTAGTGCCCATTTGCGCAATCGCAAAAATAATGACTGAAGATCTCTAATTCTAGAATTCGCTAATTTATTGCGAATATTATGTGAAAAATTTGACAAATATTGTGAAAACGAATATCGTCTATGCCAGTGTTTCCCAACCAGCGTGCCTCCAGCTGTTGCAAAACTACAACTCCCAGCATGCCCGGACAGCCTTTGGCTGTGCAGGCATGCTGGGAGTTGTAGTTTTGCAACACCTGGAGGCACACTGGTTGGGAAACACTGGTCTATGCAATGAGCAGGACCCTGGTACGGTTAGGCGGATGCCAAAATTATGCAGTGGGTCCGGATATGGGTATAATAGTCTATTGTTTTTGTTTGTGACGCCAATTGCAGCGTGCGCAGGGTACAGTTTCAGGGCCCTTTAAGATGTTGCAATTCACGTACCAGGTTAGGAATGCCAGAGTGGTGTAATGTCTCTGTGTGATAGTGGCAATAATGTCAACGGTGTCTCCTACCTTGGTACGGCTGGACTCCTGGACCCTGGCTCACTTGCAATAAGTAAGTGTGTTGCTAGTAGGAGTAATTGAGGATTTTAGTAGCAGTAAATGAGATTTAGACCTGGGATATAATTCAACTTGTCTTTACTGGTTGCAGCTTTCATCCACATGAGATACAGCAATAGTCTTAGATCCCAGCAGGTATTGGCAAAGTATGGCAGTGATCAATATCTCTTCTGCTTCTATCATGTGCCTGGAGCTCTCTTGCAGGATTAGTCGTCTGCTTATGGCTCTGTAATTTGTGGCAGGAATCTATATCTTTCTGCTCTGTCTATCTTCTGCTGTGTATGGGACAGACTAGCCGAGGAGGAATTTGGCTTCTCCTGGTCTCTGGATGTTACTCACAGTTAGCTCACAGGGAATGGTTCTTCCTGGATTTCTGGAGGTGGCTGCTTGCTTGTCAACAGCTGAGGCTGAAGGCTCAGGCTGGGAATGATGTTCTTTGGTCTTAACTGAGACAAGATCCTGGGTTGGGATCCCTAGAACTGGGAGCTCCTACCAGCACAGCCGTCCCCTAGCCGGGGTGGCTGGCACACTTACTCTAACTTCCTTCCCCACCCATAAGGCAGGACATGGGCGAGCCCACTCTGCTCAAAGAGGGGGAGCTAAACTGGAATAAACGATTCCAGTCTAGATATGCTAAACTGTTACCAAGGCCCTGCTGACACATTGCTACCACCTGCTGGTGTACATGAAAATTATAGCAAATACATGTAACAGGCTTAGAATATGCACATTTGTGAGGATGTGATGTTAAATTACACAGGATGACAATGCAGATACACTTAACAGGTTGTAGCGGGGTAAAAGAGTTTTGTAACATAACTCTGGGATGTTACATCTATGCCACTCGTCACCAATTCTCACGTCAGTAAATCGCAGATATGTGCCGTCTGTGGTCTCCACAGACCTCTCACATATGGTTTCGGGAAGACAGGGAGCGAAATGGATAGCTTTTTTATTTTTCCATTCACATAGCCGTACGAGAGCTTGTATTTTTGCAGAAAAAAATTGCACCATTTAGTAGTGCATAAAATGTAGTGGGAAGCTGGAAAAAAATAAAATTCCAAATCGGTTGGAATTGGGGTAAAAAATAAATAAATAAAAAAACAACGCAATTCTCTCACAGTTTTGGGGATTTTTTTCAGAAGACGTTCACTGTCCAGTAAAACTGACTTGTGCTCTATTCTCCAGGTCAGTACGATTATGGCAATACCACATACAGTTGCAAGAAAAAATGTGAACCCTTTGGAATTATATGGATTTCTGCACAATTTAGTCATAAAATGTGATCTGATCTTCATCCAAGTCACAATAATAGACAGACAGTCTGCTTAAACTAATAAACACACAAAAGAATTAAATGTTACCATGTTTTCTTTGAACACACCATGTAAACATTCACAGTGCAGGTGGAAAAAGTATGTGAACCCTTGGATTTAATAACTGGTTGAACCTCCTTTGGCAGCAATAACTTCAACCAAACGTTTCCTAAAGTTGCAGATCAGACACGCACAACGGTCAGGAGTAATTCTTGATCATTCCTCTTTACAGAACTGTTTCAGTTCAGCAATATTCTTGGGATATCTGGTGTGAATCGCTTTCTTGAGGTCATGCCACAGCATCTCAATCAGGTTGAGGTCAGGACTTTGACGGGGCCACTCCAGAAGGCATATTTTCTTCTGTTTAAGCCATTCTGTTGTTGATTTACTTCTATGCTTTCGGTCGTTGTCCTGTTGCAACACCCATCTTCTGTTGAGCTTCAGCTGGTGGACAGATGGCCTTAAAGGGTTTCTACCACTTGCATATCACATATTTGGTGATCAGACACTAGCGATCCGCTAGTGTCTGATGTAGCTTACAAGCTAATTATTACCTTAATCCGTTCGGCCCATACCTCAAAAAAAGCACTTATATCTTTATGCAAATGAGCCTCTAGGTGCTATGCAGGCGTTTTTCCAGCACCTAGAGGCTCCGTCTACCTTGCAGTTTGCCGCCCATCGCCTCGCTCCAGCACGCCCATCTCTTACCGTATTCGATCCTCCCCCTGCTTCAGCCTTCAGAAATCCCGCGCCTGCGCCGTTCGTCGCGGCATTCGGAGGCATTCGGCGCAGGCGCAGTCAATGTCTGACCGCTCCGTGCTCAGACATTTCCACTGCGCCTGCGCCGATGTCATCGGCGCAGGCGCAGTGGAAATGTCTGAGCACGGAGCGGTCAGACATTGACTGCGCCTGCGCCGAATGCCGCGACGAACGGCACAGGTGCGAGATTTCGGAAGGCAGAAGCAGGGGGAGGATCGAATAGAGTTGAAGATGGGCGTGCTGGAGCGAGGCGATGGGCGGCAAACTGCAAGGTAGACGGAGCCTCTAGGTGCTGGAAAAACGCCTGCATAGCACCTAGAGGCTCATTTGCATAAAGATATAAGTGCTTTTTTTGAGGTATGGGCCGAACGGATTAAGGTAATAATTAGCTTGTAAGCTACATCAGACACTAGCGGATCGCTAGTGTCTGATCACCAAATATGTGATATGCAAGTGGTAGAAACCCTTTAAGTTCTCCTGCGAAATGTCTCGATAAACTTGGGAATTTATTTTTCCTTTGACAATAGCAATCTGTTCAGGCCCTGACGCAGCAAAACAGCCCCAAACCATGATGCCCCCACCACCATACTTCACAGTTGGGATGAGGTTTTAATGTTTGTGTGCTGTGCCTCTTTTTCCCCACACATAGTGTTGTGTGTTTCTTCCAAACAACTCAATTTTGGTTTCATCAATCCACAGAATATTTTGCCAGTACTGCTGTGGAACATCCAGGTGCTCTTGTACAAACTGTAAACGTGCAGCAATGTTTTTTTTGGACAGCAGTGGCTTCCTCTGTGGTATCCTCCCATGAAATCCATTCTTGTTTAGTGTTTTACGTATCATAGATTCGCTAACAGGGATGTTAGCATATGCCAGAGACTTTTGTAAGTCTTTAGTTGACACTCTTGGATTCTTCTTCACCTCATTGAGCAGTCTGTGCTGTGCTCTTGCAGTCATCTTTACAGGACGGTCACTCCTAGGGAGAGTAGCAGCAGTGCTGAACTTTCTCCATTTATAGACAATTTGTCTTACTGTGGACTGATGAACAGCAAAGCTTTTGGAGATACTTTTATAACCCTTTCCAGCTTTATAAAAGTCAACAATTCTTAATCTTAGGTCTTCTGAGAGCTCTTTTGTGCGTGGCATCATTCACATCAGGCAATGCTTTTTGTGAAAAGCAAACCGAGAACTGGTGTGCATTTTTTATAGGGCAGGGCAGCTGTAACGAACACCTCCAATCTCATTGATTGGACTCCAGTTGGCTTACACCTCACTCCAATTAGCTCTTGGAGATGTCATTAGTCTAGGGGTTCACATACTTTTTCCACATGCACTGTGAATGTTTACATGGTGTGTTCAATAAAAACATGGCAACATTTAATTATTTGTGTGTTATTAGTTTAAGCAGACTGCGATTGTCTATTGTTGTGAAGATCAGATCACATTTTATGACCAATTTGTGCAGAAATCCATATCATTCCAAAGGGTTCACATACTTTTTCTTGCAACTGTATGTATAGTTTTTCTTATGTTTTAATACTGAAAAAAAATTTTTTTACCATATTCTGACCCCCATAACTCTCTTTTATGGTTGGGTCTACAGAGATGTGTGAGGGACTATCGGTAGTTTTTGTTAATACCATTTTGGGGTGTGTATGGCTGTATACTCAATTTTAATTCTATTTTTGGGGGAATGCAAATATATATATTTATTTTTTTTTTATTAATAGTATGGGTGTTTTTGCACACAGTGATGCCCATGATGTTGATTTTTATTTTTTTTCTTAAGTACTTTTATTTTCGGTAATTGGGGCGATTAGAATTTTCTAATTTTAATCTTTTAAAACTTATTTTTTTAGGTCCCAAAGTGGACCACAATATGCAATCAGACTGCAATTTGTGTAAAGTAATGGAATTTTCGACATTATCCTATACAGAAATACAGATGAAATTTTAAAAATTTGAATATTGTGCAAAAATCTATTTATTTCAGTAATGCAAACTAAAGGAATTGCATTATTGCAGCTTAAAAATTTGAATTTTGTGAAAAGGTTCAATATTCTAGGTTCAAAGTGTCACACTCTAGTCAGCTAATTCATCTATACCCCCTGAGAAAAGGGTACCTCAAAATTGTGACTTTGGGGTTTCATAAGATATAAGCCATAATCATCCAAATCATAACAAATAAAAGCTTGAAATATCTTGCTTTGCATGTAATAAGTCTATCTCATATGTTAGTTTCACCTTTTAATTTGCATTACTAAAATAAATGCACGATATTCAAAATTTTTCGAGTTTCACCTGTAGTTATATTACAATTCAGTACTGCCACCTGTTGGCCTGAATTGTAATATGCAAGTATTGAGTCTGGAAGCCTAGTACAGGCTCATACTCATTACTTACATGGAACACCTTCTCTGATCTCAACCCAGGAGATACGATCCTGCCCGCAATGTGCGCGCTTCCGGCCTCTCAGATACCATGTTAACAGTAGGCACCCGGTACATATGGTGCTTGCTTCGTTCCAGAGCGGCC
Organism: Bufo gargarizans; assembly: GCF_014858855.1. Classification (NCBI taxonomy): domain Eukaryota; kingdom Metazoa; phylum Chordata; class Amphibia; order Anura; family Bufonidae; genus Bufo; species Bufo gargarizans. Next base: position 349,801,886 of record NC_058081.1, read on the forward strand.
ACCATTTTTAAAGACCCGACATCCAACGTACACGATTAATGTGTGTACTCACATCAGTGGCTTTTCACAGACTCTGGGTCCTTCGGGACATCACGAAAGCATGTCCTATTATTGCCATGATTATGGATCCCTTAAGCACATTATAGTCTATGGGCCCGTGAAAAATAACGGACATAACACAGATGCCATCAAAGTTTGGCCTTCATGGGTTTTTGCTAGGAGAAGCTATGGAAACCAATTTTTAGCCCATCATTATCTGTTGAATACGAATTATACAGTGAGGATTCTTCACGAATGAACCACTTAATATATGTTGTCATGAATGTCATCACAGACGTATGAAATAGGTCCAAGGCAGGGTGCTGCTGAGCCATACACATTTGAAGGTATGTAGTTCGTGTGTGTTGAAAAGGATCTGGGATTGAACTGAGGCTGATCAGAGATGTAGATACTCTGACATCTGATCAATTGGGGGAATGACCACCCCTGGTACTTTGAACCTGCTCTGGACTGTGGTCTTTTATTGGGCAACTTGAATGAGCATTTTTCTCTGGTGAGGAATCCTCTCTGACGAACTTAAGTAGTGGGGACCACTTCTGCCCTAAAGATTGTAAGGTAGCAATCCCAAGCGACCAGAGACAGAGATCCTGGCAGTCACTGTGTCCTGAAAAATGTGTGACCTGTTGATAAATGAAACTGTCTGGTACAAATACCCACATGGTGGAGTACAAAGCATGCCTTGCTGAATGGTAATAGCCTGTGGAGTATAGAGATTTTTCTGTTATTCGGGGACAACTGCCATGGAGCAAAGTCCACCTGCACATAACTGCACCAAAATCCACAATTTACAATTGTGTATTTTGGTGTGAATTTGATGTGGTGTTGCCACAGATTTCACTCTTCCATTGAAAAGGGTGAAATCTGCAGCTAAAACTGCAAACATAATTGACATGCCATGGATTTGGAAATCTCTAGGGTGTGGAAGCGGCCTATAGACAGCTCTGCCACTGTGGGAAATGTATTAAGTCACATCAAGCGACTGTTTCATAGCTATCTTGCAAGAAAATTTAGACTAGAACCTTCAGAACCACAGGTGCATATCCATGAAGCACCATAATCGCAAAAAACAAAATGGCTGCACACCGTTATATATACAAACGATAGAGCTAAGAAATGGGGGTCAATCTAGATAAAAGTGGTACAATGCCGACTATAAATGACTAATGGAAGCTGTTAGCGCACATATGTGTCGGGTCCATCTACCAGGCGTCAAGAGCTTTCATTACTCATTTATAAATCGGTATTGTACCACTATTATCTAGAATGACCCCCCATTTCTTAGCTTTATTGTTTGTATATATAACGGTGTGCAGCCATTTAGTTTTTTGTAATGATGTTTGCTTCATGGATATGCACCTGTGATTCTGAAGGTTCTAGTCTATTCTAAGTTTTCTTGCAATATATTTAGGGTAGCACCTCTTTTAGACTGAACACGCTCATCTACCTGGGGCTTCTGAGCAGAGTACGTTTGTAGCTGGTTCCTACACTGCCCTGAATATTGGAGGCTTAAGTAAGTCCAAAGTGAGGCAGTTTATTTAGTGATAGGGACCCATCTGGCGAAGCCACCTTGATTGCCTGGTAGATGGGCCCGACACGTATGTGCGCTAAGAGCTTTCATTACTCATTTATAAATCGGTATTGTACCACTTTTATCTAGAATGACCCCCATTTCTTAGCTCTATTGTTTGTATATATAATGGTGTGCAGCCATTTTGTTTTTTGTCATTGGTATCTTGGTCACAACACCCATTGCTCAGCTGAGAATCGCCATGCAACCCTCAGCCTAAGACCTCTTTCAGACGGGGGAGATTTTCACTGCCGGTGTAATGCAGGAGGTGAACGCATTGCACCCGCACTGAATCCGGACCCATTCATTTCTATAGGGCTGTGCACGGAGCGGTGATTTTCACGCATCACTTGTGAAAATCGCAGCATGCTCTATATTGTGCATTTTTCCACGCAACGCAGGCCCCATAGAAGTGAATCAGGCTGCGTGAAAATCGCAAGCATCCGCAAGCAAGTGCGGATGCGGTGCGATTTTCACGCACAGTTAGTGCGGTGGTGATCGGCCACAGCTTCTTTATAAAAAGTGGCAAACCATAATAAACCAGAATATCGGAGCAGTATGCCAAACGCTGGACTCCTACCGGGTAAGTTAAACTGTAATCATTGGAGCGATATACCAACTGCTGGACTCCCAGCGGGCAAGTACGCCATCTGCTACCACCATATCTCCGCTGTACCCAGCGTGCAAGGTTCTTAATAGAAAAAAAATAAAATAAAAAAATAACCAAGTATCCATAGCCTTGTACCTCGTCCCGCCTCCCAAAAATAACTACAAAAGGGAGGGAGGGACAATTTGCTTCCACTAGCAAGAGGAAGTGACCGAAACAGGGAGGGGCTATATGTAACCTTCCGCCGGTTTTCCAGCACAGCCCCCATACTGACGAAAGGAGAGTCCCCAGTGATTTAACCCCTTAATGACCCTAATCTGACACCTACATCCCCATTACTGTGGGGGGGGGGGGGCGACCAGAAGATGAGAAGAAAACTGGTTTGGGAGGCTACCAAGAGGCCTACAGCAACATTAAAGGAGCTCCAGGAATATCTGGCAAGTACTGGATGTGTGGTACATGTGACAACAATCTCCCATATTCTTGATATGTCTTGGCTATGGGGTAGAGTGGCAAGACGAAAGCCTTTTCTTACGAAGAAAAACATCCAAGCCAGGCTACATTTTGCAAAAACACATCTGAAGTCTCCCAAAAGCATGTGGGAAAAGGTGTTATGGTCTGATGAAACCAAGGTTGAACTTTTTAGCCATAATTGGCGCCAAAAACAACACTGCACATCACCAAAAGAACACCATACCCACAGTGAAGCATGGTGGTGGCAGCATCATGCTTTGGGGCTGTTTTTATTCAGCTGGAACTGGGGCCTTAGTTAAGCTAGAGAGAATTATGAACAGTTCCAAATGACAGTCAATATTGGCACAAAACCTTCAGGCTTCTGCTAGAAAGCTGAACATGAAGAGGAACTTCATCTTTCAGCAGGACAACAACCCAAAGCATACATCCAAATCAACAAAGGAATGGCTTCACCAGAAGAAGATTCAAGTTTTGGAATGGCCCAGCCAGAGCCCAGACCTGAATCCGATTGAAAATCTGTGGGGTGATTTAAAGAGTGCTATGCACAGAAGATGCCCTCACAATCTGACAGATTTGGAGTGTTTTTGTGAAGAAGAGTGGGCAAATCTTGTCAAGTCCAAATGTGCCATGCTGATAGACTCATACCCAAAACGACTGAATGCTGTAATAAAATCAACAGTTGCTTCAACAAAAGTATTAGTTTAAGGGTGTGCAACTATATTTTATTTTTATATTTTTTCTTCCCTCTACCTAAAAGATTTCAGTTGTACAGTTTATAGGTCACATTGAAGGTGGAAAAAGTTCTGAAATTATCTATCTCATTTTTTTTACATCACAGAAACCAGACATTTTAACAGGGGTGTATAGACTTTTTATATCCACTAATATATATATATATATATATATATATATATATATATATATCCAGCAGTATACCGGACAGAAGAATATAGGTATATAGTGTGTGTGGTTGTATATATGGAATTTGCTCTGGTAGACAGGTTAGCGGATGCAATATAGAGGCAAGGAACCAGGTTGAAAATCAAACTTCAGTGTTTTATTTACACTCAGCAAAACATAACAGTCTTGGTGCTTGTTCATACACAGCAACACAAAACAGTGTTCACCTGGAATCCTAGTGTCAGTTCATACCCGGCTGAATGCTCAGCCACAGAAAAGTTCACTTGCAGTGTTTCAGGTCAGGTGGCCTGCACGCCTTCAGCACAGAGGGCTCCTCAGATTCACTGTCAGATGGAGGTAAAATCCACACCACCTGAAAGTGCTGACTGCTTTTTAAAGCTGCCAAGAGCCAGCCTTGAACGTGGGGAGTAGCCACCCACCTAGAACTTTGGCTACTCCCAGTAAAAGCCGTCCTGGATCAGCTTTACAGCCATACTAAACAGCTGGGGTGACCCGGGCATTTCTGTCCTTGGCCTGGCTCATCCATTTGAGAGGGGAGTGGTCGGTCACCTGACGAAACATTCTCCAACAAATAATAGCGGAGAGCCCACTTGATAGCCAGGCACTCTCTCTCCACTATACTATACCTGGTCTCGACTGGGGTAAGCTTCCGGCTGAGGAAGACAATGGGATGCTCCTAACCGTTGACTTCCTGAGACAGTACAGCACCAAGACCTACTTTGGAGGCATCGGTGTGTACTATAAGATCATTTTTGAAGTCGGGTGTCACCAAAACCGGGGGCCCACACAGGGCTGACTTCAAAAGGAAAGAAAGCCTTCAGCCTGCTTATTCCAGTGGACCGTCACTGACTTGCGTCCCTTCAAAAAAGGCTTGTCAATGGTGCGGCCACTGTAGCAAAGTGGGGGACAAACGTCATATAGTATCCCACCATTCCCAGGCACGACTTTACTTGCTGAGTAGTGACAGGTCAGGGCCCATTCCGAATTGCCTCAATTTTGTTCACCTGAGGTTTGATAACTCCACACCCAATTACATACCCCAGATACTTGGTCTCTTCTAACCCTATTGCGCACTTTTTTAGGTTAGTGGTTAAGCCAGCCTTCCTAAGAGAGTCCACTACTGCCTATACCTTAGGTAGGTGACTTTCCCAGTTGGTACTGTCGATAAAAATATCGTCCAGGTACACTGAAGCATACCAATGATGTGGACGGAGCAATGTCCATTAGCCTTTGAAAGGTGGCGGGAGCGCCATGTAGACCAAAGGGTAATACCTTGTACTGATACAGCCCCTTTGGTGTGATGAAAGCCGTTTTCTCCTTGGCAGACTCTGTCAAGGGTACCTGCCAGTACAGTTTGGTGAGGTCCAAAACAGAGAAATACCTGGCTTGGCTTAACTTCTCAATAACATCATCCACTCGGGGCATGGGCAATGCATCAAACTTGGAAACCTCTATAAAGGGGTATTCCCATCTTGCTAAATCAGCCTGAGCTGCAGTTACAGCAGAATTCACTTCCTGGTTTGAGGCTTCTAAAGCTGGGCTAGCTTAGGCAGCTAGAGTGAAGGCTGGCCACGCCTTCTTATTACTTAACACAGAGCCGAGTCCTGCGTGCTCGTTCATGTGGATAGCCTCTGATGATTTTATATATTCACCAGGATTGTTGGTGGATTTAGTGGTGGCAAATACTTACCGATTCTGCAGTAGTCCCCGTCCTGTCTGACACGTTCGCGATCCACCACTCGCTGTCTCGCTTGGATCCAGCCACGATGTAAGCACAGCAAACAGAGCATGCGCTGCTTGGTTTGACAAGGGATCACAGCAAAAATGCTTTGCGCATGCGCGGCCTCAGCCAGCGTGCACGGTCATGTTCGGCTGACCGAGGAGATGGTAGGACATTGTGCGCAGGTGCGGCCCATTCAAGCGCCGCAAATATGTGGCCATAACCAGGGTATACAGGCAGACAACACAGGCGGGGATGAATAGATTTTTCAGGAGAACAGTGCAATTTAGGAAATAGAAGTTATTTAGAAGATTTTGGGGAAACTAATTAACAGCAATTAATAAGATGGGAATACCCCTTTAAGTTTGCGGAAGTCGTTACAGAATCATAACGTCCCGTCCGGCTTGGGTATTAAAACTATCGGACTGGTCAATTCAGTTTTTGACTCCGCGATGACACCTTGCTGTAACATCAGCTGCACTTCTTCCAAGATAGCTTGTCGCCGCCACTCAGGTACCTGGTATTGTTTCAACCAGATCCTGGCCTGAGGCTCAGTGACAATGTCAGGTTGGATGATAGAAGTGTGTCCAGGGAGGTCCGAAAACAAATCCGTGTTCCTGCTGACAAACTCCCTGGCCTCCTGAGTCTGCTTAAAGGAAAGGTTGTCAGCAATCTTTACTGCGGCAACCGCTTCCCTCGTATCAGCCGGCGGGTTCAGCCAGGTTAAATTCCCACTGATGCACCCGCTGTGCCCAGACCAATACATTCATCCCCAGTCTTGCCAGAATCTCACTTTTCACGGTCGGGTAGTCGGCCACTTGACCATCTGGTAAGTCGAAAAACACCTGCTGTGGTCCAGACGCCGGGAACGGGGCGACGACCTCAGCCAATTGGTCTCGGGGTAACTTCTCCCTCACGACCACTTTTTTGAATACCGCCAGATAGGTCTCAACTTCGTCCGAGGGGGTCGTCTTAGGGATCACCGCACGGACAGCTTTCCAGGCATGGTGGACGTTCTGGGAAGCTCCTGCCGCTTGTAACGCCCTCAGCACAGAGGCTCCACAGCTTCACTGTCAGATGGCAGTGAAATCCACACCACCTGATAGTGGTGACTGCTTTTTAAGCCTGCCAAGACCCGGCCTGGGACGTGGGGAGTAACCACCAACTCAGCACTTTGGCTACTCCCACTAAAAGCCGTCCCGGCTCAGCTTTACAGCCATACTAAACAGCTGAAGTGTCAGACTGCAATTTGCAATACTGACACTTGAGGAAAAACGGGCTCTTACCTAACCGAGGCCAGGAACCTCGGTGACACATACCGACCATCAATGACGGCCCCTTGTTCCTTCCTACTAAAAATATATATATTATATACACACACACACACATTCAATATACTCTCGTCCTGTATACTGGACACGCCTTCTCATTGACTATGAAAATTGTAGATTCACACTGAAGGCATCAAAACTATGAATTAACACATATGGAATTATATAACAAAAAAGTGTGAAACAACTGAAAATATGTCATATTCTAGGTTCTTCAAAGTAGCCACCTTTTGCTTTGATTACTGCTTTGCACACTCTTGGCATTCTCTTGATGAGCTTCAAGAGGTAGTCACCTGAAATGAAAGGGAGTTGAAGCCGCGCTGCTCTAGATTAGGTTCCCCGGTCAGTGATGAATAGTGTTGGGCTCCACACGCCTTTTCTCTGTCACTCTAACAGGGTCCGATCTTCCAAACACAATAGCCTCTGTGAGGTTCAAAGGACAGGCAAAATAGTGAAGTACCCTTTATCAGATGGTATAAAAAGGTTTTAATCTACTCACAACAAAGTTGTTCAACAAAGGCATATAATAATTCCACTTTACAACGTCTCGTTCCTGCCCGACCCGGGTTTCGCTGTCTCGCTTCCTCAGGAAGCGAGACAGCGAAACCCGGGTCGGGCAGGAACGAGACGTTGTAAAGTGGAATTATTATATGCCTTTGTTGAACAACTTTGTTGTGAGTAGATTAAAACCTTTTTATACCATCTGATAAAGGGTACTTCACTATTTTGCCTGTCCTTTGAACCTCACAGAGGCTATTGTGTTTGGAAGATCGGACCCTGTTAGAGTGACAGAGAAAAGGCGTGTGGAGCCCAACACTATTCATCACTGACCGGGGAACCCAATCTAGAGCAGCGCGGCTTCAACTCCCTTTTATTAACTGCATTGAGTGTGAATACCTACCACACTACCACGGAGCCTGCAGCAGCGCAAGTACTTGTCCTCACTGAGACACAGGACTGACTTTTATTGTATTGTTTTGAGTCACCTGAAATGGTTTTCACTTCACAGGTGTGCCCTGTCAGGTTTAATAAGTGGGATTTCTTGCCTTATAAATGGGGTTGGGACCATCAGTTGCGTTGTGGAGAAGTCAGGTCGATACACAGCTGATAGTCCTACTGAATAGACTAGAATTTAGAATTTAGAAGTTAGAATTTGTATTATGGCAAGAAAAAAGCAGCTAAGTAAAGAAAAACGAGTGGCCATCATTACTTTAAGAAATGAAGGTCAGTCAGTCTGAAAAATTGGGAAAACTTTGAAAGTGTCCCCAAGTGGAGTCACAAAAACCATCAAGCGCTACAAAGAAACTGGCTCACATGCGGACCGCCCCAGGAAAGGAAGACCAAGAGTCACCTCTGCTGCGGAGGATAAGTTCATCTGAGTCACCAGCCTCAGAAATTGCAGGTTAACAGCAGCTCAGATTAGAGACCAGGTCAATGCCACACAGAGTTCTAGCAGCAGACACATCTCTAGAACAACTGTTAAGAGGAGACTGTGCGAATCAGGCCTTCATGGTAGAATATCTGCTAGGAAACCACTGCTAAGGACAGGCAACAAGCAGAAGAGACTTGTTTGGGCTAAAGAACACAAGGAATAGACCAGTGGAAATCTGTGCTTTGGTCTGATGAGTCCAAATTTGAGATCTTTGGTTCCAGCCAACGTGTCTTTGTGCGACGCAGAAAAGGTGAACGAATGGACTCTACATGCCTGGTTCCCACCGTGAAGCATGGAGGAGGAGCTGTGATTGTGCTTTGCTGGTGACACTGTTGGGGATTTATTCAAAATTGAAGGCACACTGAACCAGCATGTCTACCACAGCATCTTGCAGCGGCATGCTATTCCATCCGGTTTGCGTTTAGTTGGACCATCATTTATTTTTCAACAGGACAATGACCCCAAACACACCTCCGTGCTGTGTAAGGGCTATTTGACCATGAATGAGAGTGATGGGGTGCTGCGCCAGATGACCTGGCCTCCACAGTCCCCGGACCTGAACCCAATCGAGATGGTTTGGGGTGAGCTGGACTGCAGAGTGAAGGCAAAAGGGCCAACAAGTGCTAAGCATCTCTGGGAACTCCTTCAAGACTGTTGGAAGACCATTTCAGGTGACTACCTCTTGAAGCTCATCAAGAGAAAGCCAAGAGTGTGCAAAGCAGTAATCAAAGCAAAAAGGTGGCTACTTTGAAGAACCTAGAATATTACATATTTTCAGTTGTTTCACACGTTTTTGTTATGTATATAATTCCACATGTGTTAATTCATAGTTTTGATGCCTTCAGTGTGAATCTACAATTTTCAGTCATGAAAATAAAGAAAACTCTTTGAATGAGAAGGTGTGTCCAAACTTTTGGTCTGTAAGGTGTGTGTGTGTGTAATATATATAGTAGGACTATATATATATATATATATATATATATATATATATATATATATATATATATATATATATATATATATATACACATACACACACACACACACACACACAGTGCCTTGCAAAAGTATTCAGCCCCTTGACTTTTCTCGTATTTGTTTACATTGCAGCCTCTAGTTCAATGTTGTTGAAAAGTACAAGTCATGGGTAGGTTATAAAAAAAATATCCAAATATTTGATGATCCCCAGAAGCACCATCAAATCTATCATAACCAGATAGAAAGAATATGGCACAACAGCAAACCTGCCAAGAGACAGACCCCCACCAAAACTCACAGACCGGGCAAAGAAGGCATTAATCAAAGAGGCAGCACAGAGACCCAAGGTAACCCTGGGGGAGCTGCAGAGTTCTATAGCAGAGACTGGAGTATCTGTACATAGGATGACAATAAGCCGTATGCTAAATAGAGTTGGGCTTTATGGCACAGTGGCCAGAAGAGAGACATTACTTTCAGCTAAAACCATCCCCACAGTAAAGCACGGTGGTGGCAGCATCATGCTGTGGGGATGTTTTTCAGATGCCGGGACTGGAAAACTGGTCAGAGCTGAGGGAAAGATGGATGGTGCTAAATATAGGGCTATTCTTGAGCAAAACCTGTACCACTCTGTGCTTGATTTGAGGCTAAGACGGAGGTTCACCTTCCAGCAGGACAATGACCCCAAACACACTGCTAAAGCAACACTTGAGTGGTATAAGGGGAAACATGTAAATGTGTTGGAATGGCCTAGTCAAAGCTCAGATCTCAATCCAACTGCAAGACTTGGAGCGGTGATTGCCGCAAAAGATGGCTCTACAAAGTATTGACTTTAGGGGGGGTGAATAGTTATGCACATTTACTTTTTCTGTTATTTCGTCCTATTTGTTGCTTCACAATAAAAAAAAATATAATAATATCCTCAAAAGTTGTGTTCACGTTATTTAAATTAAATGATGCAAATCCTCAAACAATCCATGTTAATTCCAGGTTGTAAGGCCCCAAAATACAAAAAAATAGTCAAGGGGGGGTAAATACTTGTGAGGGGTAGCTTTCTTTCAGGGGATCATTCTCAGATACGGCTTCAGGACACCAGGTTTAAGGTCCAAAAAGCGCATTTATTGAGGCACACCAGCAAAAGCAGAACAACAAAGCAAACACTTGCCCGTCCAGACTCTAACTAGTACATTAACATCCCTGACTCACCTATTAGGTACAGTTCACACCCTGTGATCCGATGTGGCTTTCCCAGGAAATGTCCCACAGCCACCTGGCTGTAGCAAGCTCAATGTCTCTTGTGGGGGATTGGGGCTTAGTAGTCCGCCTGAATATGGTCCTGCGACCCTCCCAGGCGTCGCCTTGTCCCCTACCTCTAGGGTTTCTCCCAGCCTTGTCTTGTGGCATCCCCCCCCCCCCCCGTATCAGCTATCGCTGCAAACCGCAGGTCAATTCAGACCTGCGGTTTGCAGCGCTGTCAGAAGTTTCTGATTCCCACGGTCCATGACCGCGGGGATACGAAACTTCAAAATGACCTACATTTTTATTTTTAAAAATGTAGGTCATTCCCAGGATGGCCGAGGTCATTCCTAGGATGGCCGAGTGGTTAGCAAGCAGAGTGTCAGCACATTGCTGACACTCTGCTTGAAACGGCTGACATCTGTGCTGTGATATCAGCCGTTTAACCCCTTCCATGCCGAGGTCCGTAGGGACCACTGTATGGAAGGAGTTAAAAGGGAGGGAGCTCCCTCCCTCTCCCATCGGGGCTGTTGTGCCTTTTCAACCCCCGATTCTTGATGGGATCACAGATGGAGGGGGGCCCCCCTCCCTCCCCATCACCCGCTGCTCTGTTGTGGCAGCGGGTGATGGTTACTATGGCAACCAGACGCCTTCACAGGCTTCCGGCTGTCCATGGTGTTGATCAGACTTCTGCTAAAGTTTGTAAAATGGGGTCATATTTGGGTGGTTTCTATTAAGCAAGCCACACAAAGTGACTGCAGACCCGAACTGGTCCTGAAAAAGTGGGTTTTAGAAATTTTCTGGAAAATTTCAAGATTTACTTCTAAACTTCTAAGCCTTGTAACGTCCCCAAAAAATAAAATGTCATTCCCAAAATGATCCAAACATAAAGTAGACATATGGGGAATGTAAATTAATAACTATTTTTGGAGGTATTACTATGTATTAGAGAAGTAGAGAAATTAAAACCGGAACATTTTTCAAATTTTTCCAAATCTTTGGTAATGAACTGTCATGAAGTACAATATGTGACAAAAAAAAAAAAAAACTGTCTCAGAATGGCCTGGATAAAGAAAAAGCATTTTAAAGTTATTCACACATAAAGTGACACTGGTCAGATTTGCAAACAATAGCCTGGTACTTAAGGTGAAATATATGGCTGTGTCCTTAAGGGGTTAAAGAGGGCTTGTTCCCTAAAGAAATATTGGCCGCTATAATCATAGCACTACCCAAGCAAGAGTAAACACCAGACAGACCTCAAAACTTCAGGTCGATCTCGTTGCTTAATGCACACCTAAAAATATATGCCATGGCCCTTGCTTTAAGATTGTCAAGAGTACTCCCCTTAGCGATAGGGAAAGACCAAGTAGGGTTCATGAAAGGCAGGCAAATTACTGATACTAGGAGAGCCTTAAATCTCATTGACTCATATAAAACATAAAAACAGAGGCGGTGCTGGTCACTTTGGACACTGAGAAGATGTTTGACCACATATGATGGTCGTTCGCCTTCTCGGTCCTGAGACAAATGGGCCTCGGTGAGCCCTTTATCGCGGCAATTGAGGTACTATATTCATTTCCAACAGACAAGGTGTTTGTAAATGGAGCTGTGTCAGATGAATTCCTGATCACCAATGGGACACACCAGTGCGGTCCGCTGTCTCGGCTTATCTTTGCAATTGCTATGTAACCACTGGCCCAGGCGATACTTAAACATCCAGATATACAAGGTATAGAGATAGGCAAGTCGCAACACCATATCTCCTTATATGCGGACGATATTCTCCTGACATTTTCTAACCCAAAACCTTCACTCCATGCGGCCCTGTCCACTATTGCAGAGTTTGGGAAACTATGATTTTATAAGATAAATAAAAACATAATGGCCTTTAATGTGACAGACCTCACTCTGAAACATTCACATTCCACCTTTAAACAGGTGCAATTTGCGGACCGCAAAACACACAATGGTCGTGTGCATGTAGCCTAAAACAGTCACAAACACTGTAGTAAATGTGCCCCCTAGACTTTTTGTAGCACTTTTAATTGATCTTAGCTGTAGTCCAAAGCAGTAAATTGACTTGTATGCAGTTTTGTGTACTGCAGCTATTCGGCCCCTTGCAGACTAGCATTTGTCACGCTGCGAGTCCACAGCGCAGCTCCCGGCCTGACCTCCCAGCGCTGACCGGGTCACATAGCATCATAAATCAATATAATGCTATGTAACCCTTAGGGCCCTTGCAGATGAGCAAGTGTCTCGCTGCGGAAATTACTCCGTGTGCATTCGGTTTCCGTATGTCCCCATTTCCGTTCCGCAAAAAAATAGAACATGCCCAATTGTTCACATTATGGACAAGGATAATGCTGTTCTATTAGGGGCCAGCTGTTCCGTTCCACAAAATATGGAATACACACGGATGTCATCCATGTTTTTTGCGGACAGCAAAATACATACGGTCATGTGCATGAGCCCTTAGTCTGACCTCTGGTGGTTCTTTATCAATACAACAGGTTTATATTCACTTGAATTAGTATGCAGATGAAAAGGTTGCACAAGTGAGCGGAAAATAGGCGCACGTCTCCATAAAAGTGCGACTTAAGGCAAAATGTGGTGCAACTCACTAGTGTTGAGCGAAGATCTCTAAAACTCAATTCAGCTGCTTCGCCAAATTTTACAAAAATACAAATATTCGGTTCATGATGAATTACATCGTCATGAAGCACATTGCTTTGTAAATAGCAGGTGCAATGACCAGGAGCAGCGATTGCGCCGCTCCCCGCAATTGTACCCCTTAGATGTCGCGTTTATCACTGAGCGCATAATAAAATAAATCATGCTTACCTCATCCATTTGATCGCAAAGAGCCTGCCGTCACCATCTTGATTAAAGATCCAGCACAAAATCTTACGCGGCCCGTGGTGAAATCATCACCATGCACAGGGTTTCGCAGGATCTTCAAAAAAAGATGGCAGCGGTGGGCTCTTCACACTCAAACGGATTAGGCAAGTATGATTTTTTTTTGATTTTTTTTTTTATTCCATTTCAGGGAAAAAGATCAATTTATTACCACAAAGCACAACAAAATTCGCCTTCACAGAGAATCAAATTTTCCGCGAAATTAGGCTGTTTTTTGCAACTAAAATAGGCACCCATACATAAATAGGTTGGAAAACGGTCACAAAAGTAAGGCATCTTTCACACGAGCGAGTATTCTGCGCAGGTGCAATGTGTGATGTGAATGCATTGTGCCCGCGCTGAATTTATTTAAATAGGTCTGTGTACATGAGCGTTGTTTTTCACGCATCACTTGTGCGTTGTGTGAAAAATCACATGTTCTATATTCAGTTTTTTCATGGATGGTTGCTAAGAGATGTTTGTAAACCTTCAGTTTTTTATAACACACGGGAAAAATGCATTAATGCGCATTTCACCCGCGTGATAAAAACTGAACGCAATCGCAGGCGAACCTGAATGAACTTGTGTGCAAAATCACGCATTTTTCACTGAACGCATCCGGACCTAATCCGTTCACGCTCGTCTGCAAGGGGCCTAAGGCACGGGTTCACATTGTTATGGAATTCCGTTATAACAGCTGCTGATGAATTAGACTAGGCATATCTTTATTAGTCTGACCTCTGGTGGTTGTTTTTTTAATTAGACAGGTTTATATTCACTTAGACTGGTTAATTTATTTGCGTATGAAAAAAGTTGTACCTTTGTGGAGAAAAGTCACATCTCCAGAAAACTGTGGGGCACATTTACTAAGCTTGCCTTTTTTTGGAGTGAAAAAAATTATAAAAATAAGGCATTTTGGCAAAGTCTGTCTTTAATTTGCACCTCATTTATTATCCCTTAATGAGGCCTTAAGCTACATGCACAAGACCGTGGTGTTGTGGTCCGCCTTTAATATAACTGCCCAAAGTGAGGACAAGAATAGGACATGTTATTTTTTTTAGCGGGCCCACAGAACGGAGCAACGGATGCGGACAGCACACGGAGTGCTGTCCGCATCTTTTGTGGCCCCATTGAAATTAATGGGTCCGCATCCGAGCCGCGGCTCGGATGCAGACCAAAACAACAGCCGTGTGCATGAGGCCTTATTCACAGGTCAGTGTTTTTTCAGTGATTGTGAGCCAAAACCAAGGATTGGAGCCTCCACAGACATACAGTATAAGGGCTCATGCACACGAACATATTTTCTTTCCGTGTCCATTCCATTCTTATTTATTTTTTTGCGGACCATATGCGGAACCATTCCCTTGTGTGCATTCCATTTCCATATGACCGTATTTCTGTTCCGCAAAAAAATAGAACATGTCCTATTATTGTCTGCATTACAGACAAGGATAGTACTGTTCCATCAGGGGCCAGCTGTTCAGTTCTGCAAAATACGGAATGCACACGGACGTCATCCGTATTTTTGTCGGATCCGTTTTTTTCTGCGGACCGCAAAATACATACAGTCGTGTGCATAGGACCTGAGGGAAAGCTCTGCATTTGTAATGTGTTTAGAGCCACACCTGGTTTTGGCTCACAATCACTGACCGAACATTTGACATCTGAACAAGGCCTAAATCTGGTTTGTCTTCTTTGGTATAAGTCTGACATCTAGTGGTCATTTTCTTGTAAGACAGGTTCAAACTCACTAAACTGGTCTAAATAGTACGTGCATTAAAATGTAGAGCAAGTGAGCTGAATTTTGGCAGACTCCTCCATGAAAGTAGGCAAAATGTGGCAAAACTCAAAACAGAGGCAGAGTACACCAGACCTGGAATAGAAATTGCACTTTTTTTTTTTTTTTTTTTTTTTACAACAAATTCAGGCACAAAATAAAGCGCACCTACAAAAATAGGATGGAAATTAGGCACAAAAGTTAAAACAAATTTAGAAGTTTTTGAAAACTCAAAATAGGTGCAAATGCCTCCAAAACAGGCTCAATAATCAGTTGGTTTAAAAAAAAAAAATATATATATATATATATATATATATATATATATATATATATATATATATAAATAAAAACAGGCCTTTTACTCTTGAAAACAGGCAGCGACACTGTAATTCTGCCCCCGAGACTTTTAATGCAAAAATGTCACAATTCACCACTGAGAACTCACAAAATACATCAGGGAAGAGGCACACCAATTAAATAGGTCAGAAAAAAGAAGCAAAATAGGCAAACAAGCCGCAAAATCCTCAGTAGTAAATGGGACAAAAACTGTTTAAAACAAAAGTTTTAGACTAAAAACAGTGGTGAACACTTTAGTAAATGTGCCCCATTGACTCCAATTTTCTGGTGCAGTATTTTTTATTCAGGAACTGGGATAGCCATGTACACCTTTCCTGCTCGTTCATTGCTCAAACCTCTATTCTAAGACCCATAAACCGAAGTACAATTACGCTGACAACCATTAGATTAAATCATAATCATGTAGGCCACCGAGTGTAGTACACCACCTTGCTCAAGAAAAGAGGAAATGAAAGTCAGCAATATCTTGCCACATTTCCTAGAACTCAAGGGAGTTGTACATAAAACTTGAAGATGCCAAATACTTTCTGAAGCAAGGTTGTGCACAACAGAACCTGTAGTTCCTTCTAATAATTACTGGTAATAACCCTCCCTGGACCACCTTACCATAAAGAACCTGTACTGCAACAAGCACATTCTTGTCTCCACCAGCTCCTGAGTACCCCCATTTGATTGCTGAGGTTTATTGAATGGTTAACTCCATGCTTGCCAAATTAGAACAACTCTACTTAAAGGGAACCATGAAATGCAGTGCAATCTGCAGGCAGCATGTTATAGAGCAGGAGGAGCGGAGCAGACTAGTATATAATTATATGACGTTCAGTAAAAGTTGTAACCTGGACTTCTATGTATGGAAAGAGCAGGGATGCAAAAGAATATTATACATTACTTATTCTCTATAACATGCTGTCTGCAGATTGCACTACATTTTCATGGTGACGTATAAATATCCTGCACCACCGCTACTAAGTGCATATAGTGTGGGAGACAGGGGACGTTACTAAATATACCAGCAATTATAATTGCTGGTAAAAAACAATACTAGCACTGGCATACCGGCCGGGTGGCAAACCTAGGTGGAGACTTATCAAACTGGTTTTAAGGAAAACTGGCTTAGTTGCTCATAGCAACCAATCAAATGTATCCTTTTATTTCCCAAAGAGCTCTGAAAAATGAAAGGTGATATCTGATAGGTTGCTATGGGCAACTAAGCCAGTTCTACTTTACACCAGATTGATAAATCTGCTCCTATGAGTCCTGTCAGTCAGTATTGACCCCAGTGAACCCCTGAGAGCGTGCAGCTGAAAGACAGAGTGATTTTCATCTGTGAGGGTAATGCATCCCATTCATATTCGTCTGTAGCTTGCATTGCTGCTTTGTGGCATCTGCAGTTCGCTGTGAGGAATGTATGGATTGCGTGATGTTATTTAACTTGGACTGTAGGTGGGGCTGAAGGCAGGGGAGAGATTTTATTTACATGGGACTGTATACTGGATTGTCTGAAGTAGCGATCGACCTATTATCGGAGTTACCGATATTATCGGCCGATATTCATGATTTTTAAAGTTATTGGTGTCAACATCTAACCTTGCCGATAATGCGTCCAAAGCACTATCACAGAACATGAGCTGCTGTCAGCGCGCCATGTTCCCTCAGCAGCACAGGGGAGAAGGAGTCACTCTCTTCCTCCCCCCTGTGCTGCGCTGCCAATGAGGAGAGACAGGAGGAGGAGGAGGGGCAGGCGACTGCGCCACAAATGATAATTAACATCTAATGCAAATACAGGAGGTGGTGCCTAGCCTATATGACAGGAAGCTGCGATCAGCTGCAGTTAACCTCTCAGGTGCCGCTGATCGCAGCTCCCTGTCAGAGGCAGTGAGCTATGTGATTCTGCGCCGACTCACTCGCCTCCTGTAGTAAACGTTAATTATCTTTGGTGGCTCAGTGTGCCCTCCCCTGTATTAAAAACATTGGTGGCGCAGTGTGCCCTCCCCACAGTATTAAAATCATTGGTTGCGCAGTGCAACTCCCCCAGTATTAAAGTCATTGGTGGCAGTGGCCACAGGGTCCCCTCCCCTCCTCTTCATTGGTGGTGCAGTGGCAGCTTCTGATCGAAGCCCCAGCAGTGTAATTCTGGGGCTCCGATCGGTTACCATGGCAGCCAGGATGCTACTGAAGCCCTGGCTGCCATGGTAATCTCCCTGCTGCTGTGTGTACTATGCACAGGGCAGCAGGGAGAGCGTGAAGTCCTATTCACCATAATAGACCTCAATTAGGGTGAATAGGACAAGGGATTAAAAGATCCCAGGTTCTAGCCCCTAAGGGGGGAAAGAGTTATTAAATAAAAAATATAAAAAAGTAAAAAGAACACCAAAATATTAAGTATAAATCACCCGCTTTCCCACTTTCCCAATTTTACATATAAAATATATAAACAATAAATAAACATCACATATTGCAACGTCTGAAAAGTCCAAACTTTTAAAATATAAATAAAAAAAATCTTCTATGTGGTGAACGCTGTAACAGAATTTTCTTAAATTTTTTTATGAAAATGCACAGATTATCGGTATAAGTTATCAACTATCGGACTGAAAGTTTGCACGTTATCGGTATCGACTCTAAAAAATTTATATCAGTGGATCCCTAGTCTGAAGGAAGAGATGTGATGTTATTTACATGGGACTGTATGCCGAAGGGAGGGGAATGATACTATTACATGGATCTGTATGTTGGAGGGTATGGGGCATTATAGTTTCTAGGGGAAATACAAGGAGAATTATAACTGCAGGGGCACAGCAGGTAGGCATTATAAGTACTGGAGGTCCTGCAGAGGGCACTACAGGAGGGGCATAATTACTGTGGCTACTAGAGGGAGCATTATAAATACTAGGGCCACAGGGCATTATAACTACTGGGGACACTATAGGGTGCCTAATTACTACTGGAGGCTCTATAGGAATGCCTTATAGATCAGCCTTATTTCTACCGGAGGGTCTAAAAGGGTGCCATATAGGGTGTCCTATTACTGCTAAGGGTACTATAGGGAGCCGTATTAGTACTGGGAGCACTATAGGGAGGCCTTATTTCTACTTTGGCTCTGTGGGGGCATTATTATTATTGGTCACAATATGGAAGCCACTATTATTAATGAGTCCACTCAAGGAGGGAATTAGTATAGGTGGAATTTTTTGAGGCATATTACTATTAAGGGACTATCTTTATGGCAGTATTTTTTTTAGTATAGTATTTGGAGGCATTGGGGAGCACAATGGGAATTAGAATTATTGGGGGTATAAACAGGATAACACTGTTAGGACAATATGTTGGGGATGATAGAAAACTGAGGAACCTAAGATGTCTCTGTGGCAAACTCTGCAGAGACGAGGCATGACTGAAACAAGTCGTCATGGTAGTCTGGGCCGAAGGGAGAAGATGAGGAAAGAGAAGGTCTATATCAGAGGAGAATACATCACTGTGTTTAAGAGGAATTTAGTGCTGAATTTTCCTGGCAGGAAGGATGGGGGGCAGGGTTGTATTTAGAATTGGCTGTGGGGGGCACTATTTCAATTTTTACCTCTGGCGGCAGAAAAGCTAGAATTGGCCCAGACTGCACTGCTGTCCTCTGCACTGCGGTGCTAAATGTTACGCTGACTGGTGGAGCAGCACTGAGCTGGAACTTCTGCTCCACCAATCAGCATAGTCTCGCTCTCTGACAGACACCATCAGGAGCCACTGTGTAATGTGACACACTGTCACTGACATGCCATCCATTACATATGTATGAACTCTCAAAAGAGGTGCCTAATTTATCAAGAGGTTTATGCCTCTTTATAAATTAGGTGCGCCTAACTCCAGTGGGCTTCTTAGTAACACTGAAGTAGTAAATGCTAGCCTCTGCCTCATGGTATATATATATATATATATATATATATATATATATATATATATATTCATATATATATATACAGTACAGACCAAAAGTTTGGACACACCTTCCCATTCAAAGAGTTTTCCTTTTTTTCATGACTATGAAAATTGTAGATTCACACTGAAGGCATCAAAACTATGAATTAACACATGTGGAATTATATACATAACAAAAAGTGTGAAGCAACTGAAAATATGTCATATTCTAGGTTCTTCAAAGTAGCCACCTTTTGCTTTGATTGTTACTTTGCACACTCTTGGCATTCTCTTGATGAGCTTCAAGAGGTAGTCATCTGAAATGGTCTTCCAACAGTCTTGAAGGAGTTCCCAGAGATGCTTAGCACTTGTTGGTCCTTTTGCCTTCACTCTGCGGTCCAGCTCACCCCAAACCATCTCGATTGGGTTCAGGTCCGGTGACTGTGGAGACCAGGTCATGTGGCGCAGCACCCCATCACTCTCCTTCATGGTCAAATAACCCTTACACAGCCTGGAGGTGTGTTTGGGGTCATTGTCCTGTTGAAAAATAAATGATGGTCCAACTAAACGCAAACCGGATGGAATAGCATGCCGCTGCAAGATGCTGCCGCTGCTAGTTCAGTATGCCTTCAATTTTGAATAAATCCCCAACAGTGTCACCAGCAAAGCACCCCCACACCATCACACCTCCTCCTCCATGTTTCACGGTGGGAACCAGGCATGTAGAGTCCATCCGTTCACCTTTTCTGCATCGCACAAAGACACGGTAGTTGGAACCAAAGATCTCAAATTTGGACTCATCAGACCAAAGCACAGATTTCCACTGGTCTAATGTCCATTCCTTGTGTTCTTTAGCCCAAACAAGTCTCTTCTGCTTGTTGCCTGTCCTTAGCAGTGGTTTCCTAGCAGATATTCTACCAAGAAGGCCTGATTCACACAGTCTCCTCTTAACAGTTGTTCTAGAGATGTGTCTGCTGCTAGAACTCTGTGTGGCATTGACCTGGTCGCTAATCTGAGCTGCTGTTAACCTGCGATTTCTGAGGCTGGTGACTCGCATGAACTTATTCTCCGCAGCAGAGGTGACTCTTGGTCTTCCTTTCCTGGGGCGGTCCGCATGTGAGCCAGTTTCTTTGTAGCGCTTGATGGTTTTTGTGACTGCACTTGGGGACACTTTCAAAGTTTTTCCAATTTTTCAGACTGACTGACCTTCATTTCTTAAAGTAATGATGGCCACTCATTTTTCTTTACTTAGCTGCTTTTTTCTTGCCATAATACAAATTCTAACAGTCTATTCAGTAGGACTATCAGCTGTGTATCCACCTGACTTCAGCTGTGTATCCACCTGAATTTACAATTTTCATACTCATTAAAAGAAAACTCTTTGAATGAGAAGGTGTGTCCAAACTTTTGGTCTGTACTGTATATATATATATATATATATATATATATATATATATGTGTATTATTTATTTTTTGCAGTTTGGCTTTCAAGGGTTGTCCCATGAAAAATATTCTACATTTTTCAAAAAAGCATGTGGATCTAAAATCTAAATATTTTTGCAACTGATTGAAATTTAAAATTTGTTACAGCTGCTGAGTTGATCAATGAAATCAATCTGTATAGCTCCACCTGCTGTTTAATCTCCTCATGATAGCTCCTTTAATCATGCATGTGTATGAGGGAGTTTGTCAGAATAGCTAACTGCCTAGGGAGAGTTTGCTTATCAGTAGGGATAAACGAACCTGTGGAAGTTTGGGTTTGGCTGAACTTGAGGTCAAAGTTCGAGACCCGAACTTGACCCCGAACCCCATTGAAGTCAATAGGGACCCGAACTTCATTTTATTATTTTCCATTATAACATGGTTATAGTGAAAAATAATATCATTCTTAAGACAGAAGGCAAAAGAATATGGGCATTTAGGGGTAAAAAATAAATAAATCACTTCATCCACATCCATACCGCAGTGTCTTCTGTCTTCTTTCAGCATGTGGTGAGCGCCGTTACGTCATCGCAGGTCTTTTTTTTTTTTTTTTACTCCTAAATTGCCATATTGTTTTGTATTCTGTCTTAAGAATGTTATTATTTTCCACTATAACCATGTTATAACAGAAAATAAATAATAAAATCACCCGAAAACTGAACCCAGACTTTGATGAAAAAGTTTGGGTTCACTCATCCCTAGTTATCAGCTATTAAATTGCATAGACATCTATGGGGGGGAGGGGGGGCTAAAGCGCCTAGAACAACATAAACTTTAAATGCAGCCCTGAATGTAATGTGTTTTTGTTGCATTAACGTGTTAAGCCAGTCAAAATAATGGTGGCAACATCTGTAGGTCTATACTATGTTCATTTAATCATTTTTTATTTAGCATAGTTGGAAATAATCCCAGGAAGAGAGATGAATCTGGGATCGGTTCCAACAATTTCTTAAATAAACATGCGACCATGGACTACAACTAGAATGCTAGCATGCTTAAAGTGTTATTTACTCAGCAAGGGGAAATACACCGGTACCTCCCATAATTCTAAATTGGTTAACTCTATTAAACTAGTTAACGCTCCAAAAGTTGAATAGCTTTGAACTTCAAAAGCTATATTAAAGGGGTTGTCTCATCTCAAACATTGGTGTCATATCACAGCCACCAATGTCAGCTAGATGCAGGTCCCTCCTCTGACAACCACACCTATCTCGAAGTGTCAAAGGGAAGGACAGTGAACTGCATATGTGCAGCCACCCTCTATTAATTTCCCAAAAATGGCCAAGTGGAATACTTGGCTATTTTCAGAAGTCCCATAAAAATGAATGGAATTGATGATCTAGCGCACAAGCGTTGCCACCTCTCAATTCACTTCTATGGAGCTGCTGGAAATAGCCGATGCAGCACACAGCTATTTTCAGCACTCTCATAGAAATGAATGAAGGGAAACCACTCATGCGCGGTGCTCTGTTGTAGAGATAGTTGCAGGTCCTAGACGTGGGATCCACACCTATCTGACATTGGTGACATATCCTAGAAACATGCCAGTAAAATTTGAGGGGAGAGAACCCCTTTAATATATGATGTGGAAATAAATGGTCAAATTTCTACAGGTTTTCCGAATTGCAAATCCATAGCTTCCTGGAGTCTCATTAAGGGTACCACCTATGGCACCGTCGTGTGCCGTTCAACGCTGCCACACTGTGTTCAGCACGTTCGCATCACAAGCTCCACACGACTGTGCCATGTGGTCGTATCCTTACACTTATATTTAATGTATTGGACTAACAGGAGAACTGCCCTTTCAAACTGAAGATACAACAGAACTGAATATGTTTTTCATCTTGTAAAAGTACCTTTTGACCCACAACCAGGGGCGTAGCTAAAAGCTCATGGTCCCTGGTGCAAGAGTTTAGCTTGGGCCCCGCATTCCTCAGTGCTTTGTGGTCAGGAACAGGAAATCACATAGCCTCCTTGCTACCTGAGGAAAACATTGAAATGCCCCCCCCCCCCCCCATGGCAAATTCTTGATCTAACCCCTTCTCTCCAGCCAGAGGTATAACTTGACCTGCATGTACTTCCTATAATACCAGCCTCTTCTTATGCAACACAAGGGTCTTTGGCCCTTTCAGGCTCCTGGGCCCGGTAGAGACTGCTACCTCTGCATCCCCTATAGCTACGCCCCTGCCCACAACTCAATCTGTTAAGTCATGTAAAGACCATAAGAAGTAAAGTTGAAACAAGGGCCCATTCCTTGTATGTGAATCTAGGTCTAAACCCTGGAATCCACTCCACAGCAATTTATACCAAGTATAAGTTTATATAAAACCCTATAAAAACTAAAAATCAAGAAGCAACAAACCAGTGCCAAGTGGAGTTGAGCGGACATATGTTGGGAGCATTTTCAAGGTTGATGGATGGTCTGGTTTTGCCTTTAGTCCTCTTTCCATGTTGACTGCCATCAGATCCCTCACAGCTTCCAGCTGCTTCTGGGTCAGCAACAAAGGCTGCAGACATTTCTGAACCTGTTCAAAAGAAAAATGTGTGATAAGATCTGTAAACTGGCACATGAAGGGTGCTTGGAAAATATAATACCATATACGATGTAGAATAAAAGCAATAAAAAGGAGCTGCCTAGCATAGGTGACTGACATTGTCCTACATTGTGATAAGTTCTGATTACCAATCATAGTATTGGAACATTTTCTAATCATTTGTACGATTCATTTATATATAAAACAACACTGTACAATTGTTTAAGTAAATTATAACTTTGATTAAAAATACCACATTACTATCACTATGTACATGCCCCATTGATAGCCCCTGGTCCCACCTCCCCAAATATCTTATGGGTGGTATGAACCAATTCCCTTCCACTGGTGCAATAAATGCATTAAATGTCAGTCCTCATGCACATGATCATATTTTTTTTACCATTTCAATTCTATGGGGCCACACACACACCTGTGGCGTTTTTTTGTAAATTATAGAATGTGATCTATTCTGGTCCACATTACAAACAAGAATACTCATTTATAATGATGGAAATTAGGAAAATTAGGAGTGCATATGAAATGTATCTGTATTCAGGGGAGGATTTGGCATTTTGTGGGGCCCCAAGCAACTTTATGTCTGGGGGCCCCTGTCACAACACTAAGTTCCACCCCTTTGACCCATTAAGCCCCATTGTTAGTAGTATAGTAGCGCACTTCTGCTACTGTTCTGCAGCTAGAAAGGGTCCCACACCCACAGATGAACTAGCTGCATAAGTGATATCTTCATCCCTGGCTAAGTGGCTAGTTGAATTTTTTTAGCTGATCATTCTGGCCAGCTGGGGGCACCTTCATCTCAGGGGCCCAAAGCATTTGGTGGTAAAGACTTCCACTGTCTGTATTTTGCAGACAGTCGTGCGCATGATGCCTATACAAGATGGTGGGACATTGTACAATTAGGGATGGCGCCATTAGAATTTTTTTGCAGTAGAACCCTTTTCCTATTTGATTTTTATTCCTGTCTAGTGGAAATACATCGCCACCATGCATACAAATTCTATGAATCTGTATTACAGTATAACTGATACAGTTTAATATATCCCAGCTTGAGAAAAATATCTACTACTTAGATGCCACTGGTTCCATGGGGCTGAGTCTTTTTTTCTTCACAGCAGTATGCACAAAGTGTTTTTCATTAGCGAAACCCATAATAAAAATATGTCCCAAAAAGTCTAAAGTGCCCCTGCAGTCTCGTAAGCACTATCCAAAAATCACTACTGCAGACACAGACACAGTTACATGAATTATATATTTTCCTTCGCCTTCAGTTGCTGCTTGAAAAGCCAAACTATGAAACTATGGGCCATTGGAGAAACGTGTGCTTCTAGCTATCTCCCTAAATAAGAAGCTTATGGGTCAAACACAATTAAAATACTGCAACATTTATTTATATAGCGCTGATAGTACCTACAATACAGTACTCATATTTATGCACCAGAGAATTTAATTAAAATGCAAACATTTTTTACTTAATTACGTGAGAATGGTTTAATTTTGCCCTAATACAGTTATTGAAACCTTATGTTCCTTATTCTTATTATGTATTGAATTTTCAAGGATATTTTAACTAAATAAACCTGACTCCAGTATGGAATATAGAGGTTGCCTGAGCGACACTTTTATATTTCTTATTACAGAATTCTGGGCATAAAAAGTGGACCTCATCTATTTTCGAGAGAAGGGAGTGGTGATTGTGTT
The DNA here is from genome assembly GCF_014858855.1 of Bufo gargarizans. Classification (NCBI taxonomy): domain Eukaryota; kingdom Metazoa; phylum Chordata; class Amphibia; order Anura; family Bufonidae; genus Bufo; species Bufo gargarizans. Next base: position 349,826,879 of record NC_058081.1, read on the forward strand.
TCATGTAAACTGTACAAATCTGTTCTCATAAAGTTGCATAAGGAGGGGGAGGTTCTAACAAGCCTCCCAGGTCTAACTCTGCCCCTCACTCAGTGCACAGTGCAGGAAGAAGAAGGTCAGTGTGTGATGTCTGAGGACAAGCTGAACCTCAGCAGCCATCGTGGAGAGTTATCCAAACTCCATACTTAGTTTCATGTACCAGCCCGTAGAAGGGAAAAGATCACAGTATCTCCAGACAACCCAGAGAGGGAATAAAGATATTGACAAAGGAAGGTAACTGTCATGTATCTGACTCCAGACTCCTTTGCATCAGGTGGAGAGATCTCAAGCTATCAGCTACCCACCATACTTAAAGACAAAAGGATCATTCATCTGAATATAGTATTCTTATAAAAGGAAACTGAAGTATAGGATTATACAGTACAATAAGAACAGCATTAACCTCCAATTTGGAGCCTAGAGAGAGAGAAAGACTGATTGTCATCAAGGACTATTTCCCCATGTAACTTCTGAGAACTAATGGGAATCATTATAAAAGCTGCACTGATGTAAATGACTTGTTATACATTGATAACCTGTGGATCAGCTTCAGTAAAATACCAGAAGTTTATTTAAAATTCAAGTCTCTTTATTCCATTTCATATTAACTACTACTCTTAACATTTGCACCTAATGGTGCTGGCGTCACGAACCAGGGGCCCAGCCACAAGCACCCTAAACATCACCACCATCAAGGGCACCTCAACCAACATCTGGCTGGTGTTCCCTGCAACAGAGAGTGCCCCGGAAGATCTCATGCTGTCTTCCCATCCACTGCACTGCCGGCACCAAGGGACAACTAAACAGTGAGTATTACTATTCTCGGCACCTTATCACTAGTACGCTCACACCCGCATTATCCTTAGGGAGCCCTGGCACACTGCAGTAGCGCTGCAGATGAATTTAATTGCTGCTGTAAAGGTTTCCTCACAGTTCTTTATTGGAAGTCGCAAGAGGCAAGATATCTTGTGATTAATTTATTCTAAAGGAATCCTTCTAGCAAGAAAACATATTATCCAATGCTGTCATACATTTTGGTCATGGCAACTTGCAAGTGGCTTTGCAACCCCAATCACCCTGTTCTACCCCTCTCAGGAGGGGCAGGTGTGGACTTATGCTACTTCTTGACTTGGGAGAGGAGAGACTAGAATGAGTGTGGGAAGAGGCAAGTCCATGTGTTCCCTCTCCTTAGGCCTCAGGATTCAGAGACTAACTGATCTTGGTGAAAGTTACTTCTTCTGCTACAGCAAGAAAGCAAGAAGGAGAGAAAGAAGGAAGAGCTTAGAATTTGCATGGCAAAGTATAAAATTCAGCAGGGTAACCTGTGAAAACAGTTAACCAGACTTTGCTGCTTGTGAGGGATTACAGTTAAGACACCTGTCACACTTAACCACATCCAGGCCAGAAGTGCCTCTAAAGACCTGTATCCCGTAGTGGACACTACAGTTAAAATTGCTGGATTACAGTCACTAGCCAGAGATTCTAGTGAGATAAACTTGAGCAAGATTACATTATTTTCCACTTTGCATACCTTGCTATCTGATCCATATGGATACTGGATGTACTACATCTCCCATATTAGAGTAAAGAGAGATGTTTATTCTGTTTATTCTCGCCTGGTTACTGACTCTTGCACTAGACACTGGCCACTTCACTCTACACACCTTGCCTTACACTTATCCAAACACCTAACATCATGGGCCCTCCAGCCTCCATCAGGCAGGAGCCCCAGAACCAGAATATGCCCTGAGGGAAAAAAGGGTGCTCCCTACTTGCACTGCACTGGCCCTAGGGAGCAAGGGTAAGAGAGCAGTCACCATGATAGACTATGTGATAAACAAAATCACTACCACTCCCATCCTATGCCCTGGCTCCTCAAGGGCTTGCTGCAGTTGCACAACGGGTCTTGCGGCCAAGATCACTATGTAGCTCCAGCCTTAAACAAGGCCTCATATAGTTATCTCAATGAAAAATAAAACAAAAGGTTATGGCTGTTTAAATGCACAGTGGCAAAAACAAAAATGAAATGCCTCACTACGGCTCAGACAGGACTGGTTATTAAGGGGTTACATGGAACAGACTAACCAGTACTGAATTATATCTAGGATAAATAAAAGAGTCGCAGCTCTGTCTCATTTGCCAAGAAATTCAGAAGGCATATTGACACAAAATCTTAACTCACGGTATTATTCCGAGAATCTGGCAGCTTTCCATCGCACACTGTCAATTGGCAACAATAGCTGAGTATTGAACACTGATTATCAAAACCTACCAAAGGGAGAAAGCAATCTGGCTCACTGAACCACAAAGAAGGCCTTCAGTTTTCTTTCACTTGCTCAAGCAATTAAAATTAAAATAAAATGGTGAGCTCATTAATACGGAATGTGCAGTGCTTAGCCTGCTGCCTGTTTTCGATTCACTACTGTTCTTGACATTTTTTAGGCTAAATACTATATTTTAAATCCGATAATTTCATAGCAAGTCATACAGCTCAGTAAACAATATATGTTCTTTTACCAAAAATGACATACTTAATTTGCCCACTAGGTGGCATAATTAATTTGCTGATAAGTAATTTTATCTCAGAAGTAAATGAGTAACAAATGATCTTTTATCTGATCAAGTATACTTCAAAAACCTTGAAAGCAAATGGGAAATTGCCTGTCCTAATTAGTACCATACCATACAATAATTGGTTCAGTACTTTTATGGTGCTAATTGGAAATGATCATTGAAATCCTTTGAAACAATAAAGCCTGAAAATTGATCCGACTACATTAAACCCTAACGCCCGGTGTCCAGGAAGCTAGGCTATGGGGAGTTATTTGGCAGGTCCCTAGGTTCACATCCCTGGCATTTAACTTCGGTACTGGAGTTACTGTATCCTGTATAGCCAGATACCGTTGCCTACTCCGTATCACCATTGACTAATGGGATTGGATGGAAATCCAGCGGTTTTCCAGCATAAACTGCTGCTTTTGGCCAGACAAATACCACTGCAGCTGGAATTTATGATGGAAAGCTGCCAGATCCCTGTCCAATCACATCATAGTCAATGGGGATCCGGTGATGTGTGGTGGTATCTGGCTATGCCAGATACGGTAACTCTGGTAGTCCATTCCTCTGCCAGAACACACTATTGGAGTCGGGCGTACACAATGGATAAGCAGCATATTTCCTATAAAAAAAAAAAACATGCATATTCTGTGGAGCCGTGAGTGTATGGAGTCAGCAGGAGTAGGTGCCAACCAGTGACTGGCATCTGCCTAGATGGCATTTGACCACTGCCCAGAAGTGAACAGGAACTTGCAGGGACTGAAGCAACAGCAGCACTGGACCACAAACAGCTTAAGTGAGTATATCTTATTCTATTTTCTTGTATTAAACATTCCCAGCATTTCGCCCATAAAATATTTGAACTGGACACTCCCTTTAAAGGGGTATTCCCATCTTAGACAATGGGGGCATATTGCTAGGATATGCCCCCATTGTCTAATAGGTGCGGATCCCTATATCAAGAAAGGAGCGGGAGCGCTGTTGCTGGAGGACCCCATATTTCCCGGGGTCCGTCCACCACCAAGCGCTAATCCCCGCCTCTCCCATAGAAGTAAATGGGAGAGTGCCGCGCATGAGCCGCCCCTGCTCCCATTTATTTCTATGAGGCAGACGACAATAGTCGAGCCAGCGCTCGGCTATTTTCGGCGGCCCCATTGAAATGAATGCAGGGTGGCTGCGCATGCACAGTGTGCTCACCTTCACTTTTGGGGTGGGACCCGCACCTATAAGACAATGGGGGCAAATCCTAGTGATATGCCCCCATTGTCTGAGATGAGAAAACCCCTTTAAGTCTATGGTCACCTTAACAGATAGTGTCCATGTAGGATAAGATATACCCTGTAGATTACATTTTTCTTCCCTATCACAGTTTGGGAAACACTTACCAACCATAAAATAGATATAATACAGTGATCTATTACAGGGCACATTTATTAAGACCGGTGTTGTAGACTTCGGCGTATCCACTGCCAATTGTAAATGAAAGACAGCTTCCTTGCTGTCTTACAATTAGACCATTTTTTTAAAACTAAACCAGGCGTGCAAAATGATGAATGAGACGGGCCTGTCGGTTTGTCCCCTTCCCTGCGCAAGCCACACACCCTTTTTATGGACATGGAGCAAGTGAGGGAGAAGTCACAGATTCTACCACAACATGGTTTGTAAATGACCCACTACATGTTTAATAGGTAAATAAGTCAAGGCTTTTGCTACGACAGCCATTGGAAGCGTGTGTGAGTGAGAGGGAGGTAATTATTAGTTGATTTTGTGCGTAATTTGTTATTTTTGAGTTTTTTTATAATCTGTTCAGTAAAGGGGTTCTGCACTTTCATTTAACTGATGATCTATCGTCTGGATAGATCATCAGCTTCTGATCGGACTCCCATCGATCAGAAGCTGATGATCTATCCAGAGGATAGATCATCAGTTAAATGAAAGGGCAGAACCCCTTTAAATGTAAGAAAAAGCACTGGAGAAATTCATTTTATATATGAATTGTTTTTCTACACAATACATTGTCACTGTCATTTGGACTGCACAGCAATCATATTTGGAAGGGAAATCTTCCCAGTTTCATTGATTGACTACTAGCATCCTGGTGATCATGTGATTAGTCACCTGACTACTGGGAGCACTAGTGGTAGCTCGCTGAGAGCTGTATATGTGAGAAAAAGTGGACAGAAGCTGTAAAATCCCTCCTGTCTTCGCTCTGGGGTCCCCAGCAGTACACAATTGTTTACAGCAATCCAAATAGTATTTCCTTTATGGAACGCTTACATCATTGAAAACAAATCACAAATATTAGATCCTGTGTGATTCTTAGAAATTTGTTGTTTTGTGTCTGAGTTCAGCGAAGCATAAACTGCCTGTGACATGAATGCTGCTGCACTGCACAGTCTGCAGCCTCTCCTCTGCTTTTTCCTGTTCCTTAGACCCGAATCTATGGCCCTCTAGCATCCTGTCCAGTGGCATAACTAAAAATGACCGGGCCCCACAGCAAATTTTTTAATGGGCCCTTCTTCACTCCTTACCTCCTATGCAGCCCCCACCCTTGTGGCTAGTCAAGATCTCACTTTTTCGGTCAGTGTTGGTCACTTGCGTGTTTCAAGTGCTCAGAACAAGGGAAAGTCAGTCGTGAATAGGAGATGCTACCAGTTTCCCACATTCCTACGCCACTGTCAATCCTATTGCGGCAAGGTTGCATTTTTCTGTACCTATTGCAACTGATATTTATTAAGTCCTCTTATACATTGAATGTTTAAAAGAAATATATTTTATGAATATTTGTAATAAAAAAAAGTTTCACAAAGTATACTGTGGTTTGAAATACAATGCCTTGCGAAATTATTCAGCCAACCACCTCCACCTCCCCCTTGGTGTTTCCTGTTTAGTTGCGTTATAACCTAAAATGTAAATGATTTTTCATATAGATTTTATATAATGGACCTGACAAAATAATCCACTGGGAAAAAATGCCTTGTTTAAGAAATATATACTGAAATGTTTGGATTGTAATTAAAGTGTCCCCCTAATATGCAAAGTGTCACATGATCTGTTCTGAAAGGTCCCTAAGTCTACTACAACACTGCAATAAGTAGACCAAGAAACTCTCCAAACATGACAAAGTTGTGGATCTGGGTTATAAAAATATCCTTTACTTTAAACAAAATGGAAAGAATATGCCACAACTACAAACCTGACAAGAAAAAAATGCCAATAAAATATGGAAATATATGCCTATAGGACCACTATAAGCCATCCACAGACAGACTTGGACTGACACACAGGGGTACAAAGGGAATCCTCCGGTGGGTCCCTGAGCAAGGTGGGCCCCTAGTCTCCCACCCCCTGCACAAATGGCACATAACACAGTAGACCTACTGTACTAAATACATATATTCAATGTATAGCACCTCAACCAACCTATGCTCATATATAAAAAAACTTGTTAAATTATTTATTATATTTGGATGTATCGGTATGGAGGGCCCCCAAAATAAATTTTACTGGTGGGCCTTAGGTACCCCAGTCCGACACTGTCCGCAGAGTAGCCAGAACAAAGGCATTGCTTAAAAAAAAAACATAAGAACGTATGTTTGAAGTTCACCAAACAACACGTGGTAGATTCCAAAAACCCATGAAAGAAGCTTATCTGGTCAGATGAGAAAAAAACTGAACTTTTTGGGAAATGCTATGTGCACAAAACTAAGATTTCCATCACCCCAAAAACATTCACTCAGGGAAGCATGGTGGTGGCAGCCACAACATATTGTGGTGATGCTTTTCATCAACAGGGGCTGTAAAACAGGCCAGGATTGAAGGAAAGATGGAAAAGGATATTCCTACGGATGCTTGATCCCAACAATCTGCCCACCTAAATGTCCCGCTGATCACCCAATGAATGAGTGAAACGGGTGATCCTGTCATTCGTGCAGGCACCACCAATCATCATTTTTGGACAGTAGATTGTGCTGTCTAAACCAGGGATGGCCAACCTGCAACAGCCCTCCAACTCAGGGCCGGTCATAACCCAGCATCCCCAGGCAAGTGCCGGGGCCCAATGCTCCTGTGGGGGCCCACTGAGCTGCTATGAGCACTTCCATCAACACAGATGGAAGCTCTCACTGCTGTCATTTCACTTACGCAGTACCCCTTTGGTGGGCCCTCTGAGTCACATGGGTCCGGCTGCTGCAGAGACTCAGAATACGCCTCTTATACACAGGACATGCTGCCTGAGGACAGTCTGTGAGTAAGCCTCCACTGTGACTGTCTCTTCTCTGTGGGACAGATGGAAAGGGGGGGACTCTTCGATCTGCTGCTGGATGCTGCTTCATTCTATTTAGTTGTTTTACTGTTTCATTAAGCAGTTTGCCTCCATGACACCTGCCCCCCCCCCATATCCTGTCTTATCTCATCCCCATGGAGCCCCTGCTGTCATATTTCCTCCCTCATGTATCCAGAGCTCCTGTCCCACCCTCCTATCTCCTATTGCTCCTATTCCAGCGTATACAACTTTTCCATTTAAAATATAGGGTTTGGGCTATACTCGCCGTATAAGACTACCCCTCTTCCAACGCACACTAAATAAAAATTTTAAAACATCCGATTTGATTTCAATATGGTAATTTTAATTGAAATGCCCAGCCCTCCCTGTATCAAAAACGATCTTCTACAGTCTAGGGAACTGACCATGGCAGCCAGGGCTTCAGTAGCGTCCTGGCTGCTATGGTAACCGTTCGGAGCCCAGCAATTACACTGGGTTAAATGAGTTACCCAGAATCTCATGGTTGTAATAAAAAACATACTGTACTATTGTTAACCCCACCTGTGGTTTACCGTATTTATTGCAAATTTCCAGTACCCTCCGCCGTTTTGTGCCCAGCCGCGCCCTGAATCTTGGATCCCAGCGCTGCCACTCTCTTACTTTATTCACTGCACTTCGTTTTTTTTATCTTCTAAAGCCGCTCGTAATCTAGCACATGCGCAGTTAGTTGGCGCTGTCTCCTCTATTCCCTCCGCCCTCACAGCAAGAATGAGCGAGTGCTCAACTAACTGCGCATGCGCGAGATTACGAGCGGCTTAAGAAGAGAAAAAATGGAAGTGCAGTGAATAAATTAAGAGAGGAGTGGTGCTGGGATCCAGTATTCGGGGCGCGGCTGGGCACAAAACGGCAACAGCCCCTTGGGCACAAAGGTACAGGTACTGGTAATTTGTATGTCTATAAAATCGTTTTTTTTGCAATAAATAAACAAACCACAGGCCCCTCCTCCGCCCTCTCTCATCATTGGTGGCAGCGGGCAGCACAGGGGGGAGGGAGGGACTGCTTCCTTCTCCCCTGTGCTGCCTAATACCCGGTGTATAAGACGACCCCCAACTTTTGAAAATCATTTCTGGTGTTAGAAAGTCGTCTTATACGCCGCAAAATATGGTACGTTAACGTTTGCATTTTTTACTGGACTCTGCAGTATACAACAACGTGGAGTGCTGCACATTTGTATATATCAGTGGGAACCCACTGGGGGGGCGCATACTAAAATTTGCTGTGAGGCCAAGTCAGTTCTAGCGATGTACAGTACATCACTGCACATCTTCTTCTCTTCTCCAGGCCCGGCCCAGGGGTGACGTCATGACGTGTGTCTCACTGCTGCAGCGGGCCGGAGGAGAGAAGGAGCACAGGGAGCTGCAGTTAGTGAATGACAGGACCACCGGCTCCCCTGCGCTCCAGCAATGATAAGTATGTGAGGGGGCCACTAGGGGGGTCATTCATTACACTGTGAGGGCCCTTACACAGTATAATGACCCCCAGTGCCCCCCATTTAGTATAATGATCCCCATTGACCCTTTGTTTAGTGTAATGACCACCAGAGCCCCCATTCAATATAATTACCCCCAGAGCCCCCTCCATACAGTATAACCCTCAGTGTGGGGGCGACTGGGGGTCATTATTCTGAATGGAGGGCCACTGTGGGGTCATTATACTGTGAGGGCCCTTTACATAGTATACTGACCCCCAGTGTTCCCCATTTAGTATAATGATCCCCAATGACTCTCCATTTAGTATAATGACCCCCAGAGGCCCCTCCATACAGTATTCCCCCAGTGTAGGGGCTACTGGGGGTCATTATTCTAAATGGGGGCGACTGGGGTTTATTCTGAATGGAGGGCCACGGGGATCATTATACAGTGGGGGGGGAATTGGGGGTTCATTATACTGTGTGAAGGGCCACTAGAAGTCATTATACTGTATAGGGGCCACTGGGGGTCATTATACCGTGTGGGAGCCACAGGGGGACATGTAAATGTAAAAAAATGCCTCATGGGGGCCCACTGGGATTTATCGCCCAAGGGCCCACATGAACCTGCAGTCGGCCCTGCCCCAGCTGTTGTAAAACTACAATTCCCACCATGCCCTGCTGTAGGCTGATAGCTGTAGGCAGTCTTTACATTCTGGGAGTTGTAGTTTTGCAACAGCTGGAGAGCCGCATGTTGGCCATCCCAGGTCTAAACACTGATCTGCTACCCAGAAACAATGATTCTGTATGGGGGCTATAGCAATCCCTCGTCCTCATACTGTGATGGAGATCGCTCCTTTACTGAGCGAGCAGCCGACCGTCAGGAAGCAATGCTTCCTTCCCGACAATGGGCTGTAACATCATAAGGTGTAAACCTGCCTAACTCTCCAGTCACATAAAAATTGGGAAAACCCTCGCAAAAATTTCACTTTTTTTGTAGATTTTTAATATGTGTCTTAAGTAAATCTTGTTGGCGCACAACTCAGAGGATACAATTGAATTTTTAACCACTTAGTGACAATCAAATGTAACATCAAACGGGTTGTTTCTCTATTACTAATGTATTATTATTATCCATACTACTTCCTTTGCTGACTGGATTCATTTTTCCATCACATTATGCACTGCTCGTTTCCATAGTTACGGCCACCCTGCAATCCATTAGTGATGGTCGTGTTTGCACACTATAGGAGAAAGCACCAGCCACCAGAGAGGTTGACACTTTTTCCTATAGTGTGCAAGCATGAATACCACTGATGGATTGCAGGGTGGTCTGTAACCATGGAAACAAGCAGCGTATAATGTAATGGATAAATGAATCCAGCCAGCAAAGTATGCAATATGGACAATCACAATACATTAGTGACAAGTGACTTGTATTAACTTTCTCTACATGATAAATACCACTTACTGAGACAATCCCTTTAAGGACCAATAATATTTTCCCCATTTGTGATCTAGCATTCATAACTTTTAAATAATTTCTTCTAAATTCTTATTTTATTTTGCAGGACTAGTTGGTTTTTTTAGGAACCATTTTTGGGGTATATATAGTGTAATAACTTTTGTTACTTAATTTTTTAGGGGCAGTTTTAATATTACTTTGTGGAATTTATTTACGGTGTTCACTGCATTATAACTAACATAACTTTATTATGCAGGTCACTACAATAATTATAATGCCACATTTCCATATATTTTTACTATTTTTCCTTTCCTCCTGTAGGCTAAAGGGGAGGGGCGGCTGCTTTAACTGCTCATATCTCTGGTTTGGTAGCAGCTAGAGATAAGAGTTTTGTATTGTTTGGACAATGGCTTTCCAAAAATGACAGCATTTTCTTTACTACATGGGAAGATATCACTGTTAAAAATTTAAATGCAGTGCATTTAGCTGAAAGTGAAAGTAAAAGCAGGTTTTACCTGGGATTATTCCGGACTTGATTTATAACAGTGATATCTTCCGTTTATCTCGGGCTAATGCGGTCATTGGTCTTTTATGGAAGTCTGGAATGCCATCTTTCAAACAAGACCAGGAACATGCTTCTAACTGCTACCAATCAGGAGATATCAACAGTTAAAGCAGTCCCACCCCTTGCACTTTTGCCCAAGCCCAGCTCGGGCAGAACAGTTAAAGGGGTTGTGTCACTTCAGCAAATAGCAATTATTATGTAGACAAAATTAAAACAAAGCACCTACTAATGTACTGTGATTGTCCACATTGCTTCCTTTCTTAATAAATTAACATACAGTTATAAACAAAATGTACAATATACTATCACCAAGAAATTGGCACCAAAAACGAATGCTGCCCAAATGGTTTTTAGCTATTGGTGTATAAGGGGGCCTGCTGTCCCAGAGAATAGCTCTGATTTAGAATTAATAATTATATTCTGTTATATTTATCCACTATACTTAGTGTACTTTGCTTCCATCTAGTGACCATTCTTATACAGTATTTGGTTTTATGTAAGTTATCTATGGTTGTATTTCATTATGTCATTTGTCTTCTAACTCATCCTCTTCTGTGAGCTGATATCCTGCATTCTTTTCCTGTTTGTCAGACATGCATCACATAGCTAGAGAGAGGATTTTCCTTTGATTTCTTTCATCATTTGACAAGATACAGAAAAGGTACATATACCTAAAGGCATATCCATTGCATCTCCCTCAGTGGAATTCTATATGCAACTGTTGTCACTATGGGAATGATTATAGTGAGTTTACCATCTTCCATTGCTTGTAGAAGAAATTGCCACTCACACTCATTAGAGACTTCTCTCCTGTACATCAGTGGCAGAATAGGCTGGCATACAGCTTGTAGACACCCTTCCAATTGTTCTTGCTAAAGCCAATACAAATGAGTAGGAGAGGTAATCACTGGCTGATTGTTGCTTTCTCTATTGCTTTCTCTCGCTTTTGCACAGACTATTATATATAAAATATTTCTTTAACACAAATGCAATCAGAGATGAATCAGAGCTTCAACACATACGTTGTTTATAAGTGAACGACCATTGATGACTATTGACATTTGAGCTGCTGTATATATCTTGACATTTATTATGTTTCGACCATGTTGGTATTTTGTTCTGCAAACAATGGATCTGCAAAATACAGATTTCTTCCATATGCATTCCACATTTTTCTCACTCCTGTCAATAGAAATGGTTATTCTTATGCACAATATGAACAAGAATAGGACATGATCTATAATTTGGGAAAACGGCCACACAGATCTACAAAAAATATGGCTATGTGCATAACCCTTTAGAAATGAATAGGTCAGTATGCTATCCACAAAAAAATGCAAATAACACACAGATTAAAAGTATGATCATGTGCATGAGGCCTTATAATGACATAGGAATACCTTGGGTATAATATCTCTATTATTTCTCTATTCCTTCCTGCATTCTTTTTTATACTCTTCTATTTTAAATGTTTAAGCCAACAAATTTGATCGACTAATGTTTCTAGCACAGTCGCATCAGTTATATTTTGCTAACACAGCTAAACTGATGCCTTCCATTATGTAATGTGGCAGTTGGGTTTTCAGATTTCCCACTGCCTTGTACACAACTTATGAGATTGACCTTTCTTTCAGAGCTTCTGAGTCGGTGAAGCAAATTTATCGGCTCTAAGAAATTTGCATCCGTCCCCTCTCATCAGAAATGAAACATAAGGGAACCTCCACATGAAACCTACTTTATGACTTGAAGGAAGGAGATTGAAACAGAGGAGATGAATAATTATGGTTCAGTAACTTTCACTTAGAGGTTATTTAGCAATAATGTAGGCTGCGTTATGACACCTGGCGTCATCCCTGGTTCATTGCAAATGGGGTTTATAGCCGCCTTACCTAAATAAATACCATGTAAAATGCCAAGTAAAATTAATAATGTTTAGTTTTATGCTTTGCTTTGTTGGTAAATCAGTTTTACAGACAAAAGAAAGTAAGATGTTTTTATATTATCTCAAATGCTCACCATCAAGGCTTATATTGTATATTGAATGCCTCATTCACACGTCAATGTTTTGGTCAGTGATTTCCATCAGTGTTTTTGGGCCAAAACCAGATGTGGCTCTAAACACAGAACAGGTGCACCATGCAGATCTTTCCCTTATCTTTCCCTTATCTTTACCTATCTTTACCTTATGTCTGTGGAGGCTCCAAGCCTGGTTTTGGCTTATTGGTTTATGAATGAGTAGTTACTAAAGCAGACATGTCAGGAGAGGTGACAGGAGCTTTTTAATAGGGGATTAATTACTGCACCTCCACATGCCCCAGATTTCATTTGGAGATGTTATGTTCCATAAAGCTGACTGAGAAAAAATTATGCCATCATACAGAGGTGTTCTACCACGGGACGCAATGTATTTCATATGGCAGCACTTGTAAATCGCACTGCTGTTCAGGCTCCAACAAATAAAATAAAATAAATTGCATATTAGGAAAGCAACAGAAAAGACCACCTGCTCCTACACCTCTAGTTCAACAACAATGCCCATACAGCACTATGAGGGAAATCTATTGCATCCTCCTGAAAGCAGTGTCCTGATATGTGTTTATTAGTGTTGATCGAGCACCAAAGTGCTCGGGTGCTCTGGCCAAACACATCAGGATGCTTAGGTGATCTACCGAGCACCTGAGTATAATGGAAATCAATATGAGAACCCGAGCATTAAACCAGGCACCCCATGCTCTGAAGAGGGGAGGGTGCCTGGTATATAGGAAAAGGTTAGAAATTGATGGAAACACCACCAAAATGGTTCGGGAACAGCATGGGGAGGATAACTGGATGCATCTGACTAGAGTTGAGCGTACACCTGGATGTTCGGGTTCAAGAAGTTCGACCGAACTACCCGGAAATGAAGTCAATGGGGACCCGAACTTTTCGGCACTAAAAAGGCTGTAAAACAGCCCAGGAAAGAGCTAGAAGGCTGCAAAAGGCAGCAACATGTAGGTAAATCCCCTGCAAACAAATGTGGATAGGGAAATTAATAAAAATAAAAATAAAATAAATAAAAATTAACCAATATCAATTGGAGAGAGGTCCCATAGCAGAGAATCAGGCTTCACGTCAGCCACCACTGCAAGATTCCATTGGCATATATTTAGGCCCAGGCACCCAGGCAGAGGAGAGAGGTCCCGTAACAGAGAATCTGTCTTCATGTCAGCAGAGAATCAGTCTGCATGTCATAGCAGAGAATCAGGCTTCATGTCAGCCACCACTGCAACAGTCCATTGGCATATATTTAGGCCCAGCACACAGGCAGAGGAGAGAGGTCCCGTAACAGAGAATCTGTCTTCATGTCAGCAGAGAATCAGTCTGCATGTCATAGCAGAGAATCAGGCTTCATGTCAGCCACCACTGCAACAGTCCATTGTCAGATATTTAGGCCCAGCACCCAGGCAGAGGAGGGAGGTCCCGTAACAGAGAATCTGGCTTCATGTCAGCAGAGAATTAGTCTGCATGTCATAGCAGAGAATCAGGCTTCACGTCACCCAAAATTGGAACAGTCCATTGGCATATATTTAGGCCCCGGCACCCAGACAGAGGAGAGGTTCATTCAACTTTGGGTAGCCTCGCAATATAATGGTAAAATGAAAATAAAAATAGGATTGAATGAGGAAGTGCCCTGGAGTACAAAAATATATGGTTAAGTGGAGGTAATTAATGTCTAATCTGGACAAGGGACGGACAGGTCCTGTGGGATCCATGCCTGGTTCATTTTTATGAACGTCAGCTTGTCCACATTAGCTGTAGACAGGCGGCTGCGTTTGTCTGTAATGACGCCCCCTGCCGTGCTGAATACACGTTCAGACAAAACGCTGGCCGCCGGGCAGGCCAGCACCTCCAAGGCATAAAAGGCTAGCTCTGGCCACGTGGACAATTTAGAGACCCAGAAGTTGAATGGGGCCGAACCATCAGTCAGTACGTGGAGGGGTGTGCACACGTACTGTTCCACCATGTTAGTGAAATGTTGCCTCCTGCTAACACGTTGCGTATCAGGTGGTGGTGCAGTTAGCTGTGGCGTGTTGACAAAACTTTTCCACATCTCTGCCATGCTAACCCTGCCCTCAGAGGAGCTGGCCGTGACACAGCTGCCTTGGCGACCTCTTGCTCCTCCTCTGCCTTGGCCTTGGGCTTCCACTTGTTCCCCTGTGACATTTGGGAATGCTCTCAGTAGCGCGTCTACCAACATGCGCTTGTACTCGCGCATCTTCCTATCACGCTCCAGTGCAGGAAGTAAGGTGGGCACATTGTCTTTGTAGCGTGGATCCAGCAGGGTGGCAACCCAGTAGTCCGCACAAGTTAAAATGTGGGAAACTCTGCTGTCGTTGCGCAGGCACTGCAGCATGTAGTCGCTCATGTGTGCCAGGCTGCCCAGGGGTAAGGACAAGCTGTCCTCTGTGGGAGGCGTATCGTCATCGTCCTGCCTTTCCCCCCAGCCACGCACCAGTGATGGGCCCGAGCTGCGTTGGGTGCCACCCCGCTGTAACCATGCTTCATCCTCATCCTCCTCCACCTCATTCTCGTCCTCCAGTAGTGGGCCCTGGCTGGCCACATTTGTACCTGGCCTCTGCTGTTGCAAAAAACCTCCCTCTGAGTCACTTCGAAGAGACTGGCCTGAAAGTGCTAAAAATGACCCCTCTTCCTCCTCCTCCTCCTCCTGGGCCACCTCCTCTTCCATCATCGCCCTAAGTGTTTTCTCAAGGAGACATAGAAGTGGTATTGTAACGCTGATAACGGCGTCATCGCCACTGGCCATGTTGGTGGAGTACTCGAAACAGCGCAACAGGGCACACAGGTCTCGCATGGAGGCCCAGTCATTGGTGGTGAAGTGGTGCTTTTCCGCAGTGCGACTGACCAGTGCGTGCTGCAGCTGAAACTCCACTATGGCCTGCTGCTGCTCGCACAGTCTGTCCAGCATGTGCAAGGTGGAGTTCCACCTGGTGGGCACGTCGCATATGAGGCGGTGAGCGGGAAGGCCGAAGTTACGCTGTAGCGCAGACAGGCGAGCAGCGGCAGGATGTGAACGCCGGAAGCGCAAACAGACGGCCCGCACTTTATGCAGCAGCTCTGACATGTCGGGGTAGTTGTGAATGAACTTCTGCACCACCAAATTCAGCACATGCGCCAGGCAAGGGATGTGCGTCAAACCGGCTAGTCCCAGAGCTGCAACGAGATTTCGCCCATTATCGCACACCACCAGGCCGGGCTTGAGGCTCACCGGCAGCAACCACTCGTCGGTCTGTTGTTCTATACCACTCCACAACTCCTGTGCGGTGTGGGGCCTGTCCCCCAAACATATGAGTTTCAGAATGGCCTGCTGACGTTTACCCCGGGCTGTGCTGAAGTTGGTGGTGAAGGTGTGTGGCTGACTGAATGAGCAGGTGGAAGAAGATGAGGAGGAAGCCGAGAAGGAGGAGGTGGCAACAGGAGGCAAAGAATGTTGCCCTGCGATCCTTGGCGGCGGAAGGACGTGCGCCAAACAGCTCTCCGCCTGGGGCCCAGCTGCCACTACATTTACCCAGTGTGCAGTTAGGGAGATATAGCGTCCCTGGCCGTGCTTACTGGTCCACGTATCTGTGGTTAGGTGGACCTTGCTACAGATGGCGTTGCGCAGTGCACACTTGATTTTATCGGATACTTGGTTGTGCAGGGAAGGCACGGCTCTCTTGGAGAAGTAGTGGCGGCTGGGAACAACATACTGTGGGACAGCAAGCGACATGAGCTGTTTGAAGCTGTCTGTGTCCACCAGCCTAAATGACAGCATTTCATAGGCCAGTAGTTTAGAAATGCTGGCATTCAGGGCCAGGGATCGAGGGTGGCTAGGTGGGAATTTACGCTTTCTCTCAAATGTTTGTGAGATGGAGAGCTGAACGCTGCCGTGTGACATGGTTGAGATGCTTGGTGACGGAGGTGGTGGTGGTGTTGGTGGTACATTCCCTGTGTGCTGGGTGGCAGGTGCCAACGTTCCTCCAGAGGCGGAGGAAGAGGCCGAGGCGGCAGCAGCAGAAGGGGCCGAGGCAACAGCAGCAGAAGAGGCCGAGCCGGCAGCAGCAGAAGAGGTAGCAGGGGGAGCCTGAGTGACTTCCTTGTTTTTAAGGTGTTTACTCCACTGCAGTTCATGCTTTGCATGCAGGTGCCTGGTCATGCAGGTTGTGCTAAGGTTCAGAACGTTAATGCCTCGCTTCAGGCTCTGATGGCACAGTGTGCAAACCACTCAGGTCTTGTCGTCAGCACATTGTTTGAAGAAGTGCCATGCCAGGAAACTCCTTGAAGCTGCCTTTGGGGTGCTCGGTCCCAGATGGCGGCGGTCAGTAGCAGGCGGAGTCTCTTGGCGGCGGGTGTTCTGCTTTTGCCCACTGCTCCCTCTTTTGCTACGCTGTTGGCTCGGTCTCACCACTGCCTCTTTCTCCGAACTGTGAAAGTCAGTGGCACGACCTTCATTCCATGTGGGGTCTAGGACCTCATCGTCCCCTGCATCGTCTTCCACCCAGTCTTGATCCCTGACCTCCTGTTCAGTCTGCACACTGCAGAAAGACGCAGCAGTTGGCACCTGTGTTTCGTCATCATCAGAGACTTGCTGAGGTGGTATTCCCATGTCCTCATCATCAGGAAACATAAGTGGTTGTGCGTCAGTGCATTCTATGTCTTCCACCGCTGGGGAAGGGCTAGGTGGATGCCCTTGGGAAACCCTGCCAGCAGAGTCTTCAAACAGCATAAGAGACTGCTGCATAACTTGAGGCTCAGACAGTTTCCCTGATATGCATGGGGGTGATGTGACAGACTGATGGGGTTGGTTTTCAGGTGCCATCTGTGCGCTTTCTGCAGAAGACTGGGTGGGAGATAATGTGAACGTGCTGGATCCACTGTCGGCCACCCAATTGACTAATGCCTGTACCTGCTCAGGCCTTACCATCCTTAGAACGGCATTGGGCCCCACCATATATCGCTGTAAATTCTGGCGGCTACTGGGACCTGAGGTAGTTGGTACACTAGGACGTGTGGATGTGGCAGAACGGCCACGTCCTCTCCCAGCACCAGAGGGTCCACTAACACCACCACAACCATGTCCACGTCTGCGTCCCTTACTAGATGTTTTCCTCATTGTTATCGTTCACCACAACAACAAAAATATTATTTGGCCCAGTGTATTGTATTCAAATTCAGCTGAATATAAATTTGAGGCCTAGTATTTAGGCACTGGGTGACAGGTATAGGTTTACTGACAGAATTAGACTTGGAAATGCACAGTAGCGGGTGTGTGAAGTTATTCTGAATGACCCTATGTGCACCTTGAATATGATATACCCTTTTAGGGATAGATTTCAAATAGCTCTGATACAGCAGAAACCACTTGTCATGGTCTTACCTCCTTGCTGTCCTCCTTCGTTTGACATGTGCTGGCGGCCATCTTGGTTTCTGGGTTTCTTGTAGCCTCCCACCCTGCGGCTCCTCCTTCCCACTGGGAGGAGCTGGATGCCTAGCTCATATATATAGGAGGTCTGTGGCTTCAGTTCCTTGCTTGGTCCTCCTGTGCTCACATGCTTCTAAGACTGCTGCTGCTTCTGGTTCCTGATCCTGGCTTCGTCTGACTACCCTGCTGATTCCTGATCCTGGCTTCGTCTGACTACCCTGCTGATTCCTGATCCTGGCTTCGTCTGACTACCCTTCTGGTTCCTGATCCCTGGTTTCGCAAGACCCTGCTTCGGTTTAGCCATCCGTTTGGACTTTTGCCTTACAGCTTTATTTTCAATAAAGCCTTCTTATTTCCACTCATCTCTGGTTGTACGTCTGGTTCATGGTTCCATGACATTAGGACCAAGCCATGAATTCTGACGGTACAGGGCCATCCTCGCTACCTACGCTGGTTGCCAGACTTGATCAGCAGGATCACCTGTTGGGTCGGTTCGCTGTGGCGTTGCAAACCCTGCTTGAACGCACAGCTCATTTAGCTTCCGTTGCCGATGGGTCGGTTGTCACTCCTGGGCCCGCTCCTACTGCCGCTCCGGTTGTTGCGCCAGAGTCTACCCCGACACCTGTTGCTGCGCCTGCGGTGTTTCGGGGTATGACCGGTTCTGCCCCCCTTCCACAGCGCTTTGGGGGAGAGCCAACTCAGTGCCGAGGTTTCCTTAACCAGGTGGGCATTTACTTCGAGTTGCTGCCACATGCCTTTCCTACTGAGAGATCAAAGGTGGGCTTCTTGATCTCGCTGCTCTCGGACAAGGCCTTGGCCTGGGCCAGCCCTTTATGGGAGAACAACAATCCGGTGGTTGCCGAGTTTTCTGGTTTTGTTGCTTCTCTTCGGAAGGTATTCGATGTGCCGGCTCGTGCTGCCTCTGCTGCGAAGCTCCTTATGTCCATCAGACAGGGTTCACGATCCGTAGCTGAATACGCCATTGAGTTTCGTACCCTGGCAGCAGAGGTGGGCTGGAATAATGAGGCTCTGGTCGCTGCTTTCTCTCATGGTCTCTCGGATGCCTTGAAGGATGAGGTTGCAGCTAAGGACCTACCAGTGGAGCTCGAGTCTCTTATTTCTTTCCTGATTTTGATTGACACCAGACTCAGGGAGAGACCTTCCTTTAAGGAGAGCCTGCGGAGGCCTTCTAACAGATTGGCGCCTACGTTTGCTGTCCCACCCGTGCCTCCCTCTCCTCCCACGCCTCCTGGGGATGACTTGTCTGGGGGTGAACCCATGCAGCTGGGGTTTGCTCGCCTGTCCGAGGGGAGAGGGTACTCCGGAGACGCGAGGGCCGATGCATGTACTGTGGTCTCGGTGGGCATTTTCGGTTGGCATGCCCGAACCGTCCGGGAAACGCTCGCACCTGAGATCCTGTCGGGGGCAGATCTTGGGTGGAGTCTCCTCGTCCCCGGTTTCCCGTGTTGACAAACCACTGATTACTGTTGTCCTCTCCTGGGTCGGGGGCTCGGTGACGACCCAGGCGTTGGTGGACTCTGGTGCTGGTGGTTTGTTCATTGATAGTGTGTTCGCTGCCGCCAATTCCATTCCTCTGCAGCCTCGAGGTTCCCCACCGGCTCTTGAGGCGATAGACGGCAGACCCCTTCTGCCGCCACACGTGACTCATGAGACCCTTCCAGTGGGGATGGCCATTGGTGCCGTTCACAGAGAGTCGGTCTGTCTCCAGGTTATTTCGTCTCCACACTACTCGGTGGTCTTGGGGTACCCCTGGCTCCAGAAGCATAATCCGACTTTCGATTGGAAATCGGCTGAGATCCTCTCGTGGTCACCGCAGTGTGGGGCTAGTTGCATCCATGGGCCTGTCAAGTTGCTGTGTACTTCCTCGGACTCTCTGTTGCCTCCTGAATACGAGGAGTACCGGGATGTATTCGATAAGGTGCGTGCGGTTGCCCTACCTCCGCACCGCCCATACGATTGTGCCATAGAGTTACAATCTGGTGCCGTTCCGCCTCGTGGCAAAGTCTATCCTCTGTCGGTAGCGGAGAATGAGGCCATGGAGGAGTACGTGAGGGAGGCGCTTTCACGCGGACACATTCGCAAATCCTCGTCCCCGGCAGGGGCTGGATTTTTCTTTGTGAAAAAGAAGGGCGGTGAGT